>NC_071272.1:9675000-9758621 GCF_023375685.1 Ictalurus furcatus
TCAGGCAGCAAGTGAACAGTCCGTTCTCGAAGTCGATGTGTTGTAAGCAGGTAAAATGGGCAAGTGTAAGGTTCTGAGAGATCCTTTTGATCCCTTTGAAAATGGTCAAAGTATGATGGTTACACGACTGGGTCAGAGCATCTCCAGAACAAGTTAGACCGGAGACCGGGCTCAGTGCCCATGCTGACCCCTGTCCACCACCGAAAGCTCCTACAATGGGCATCGATGGAGAAAATTCAAGACCATTATTACCCTCCCCAGGAGTGGAGACCAACAAAGGTCACTCCAAGAACAAGATGTGTAATAGTCCACGAGGTCACAAAGGAACCCAGGGTAACGTCTAAGCAACTAAAGGCCTCTCTCACATTGGCTAATGTTAATGTTCATGAGTTCATCATCAGGAGAACACTGAACAACAATGGTGTGCAGGGCAGGGTTGCAAGGAGAAAGCCACTGCTCTCCAAAAAGAACACTGCTGCAATTTGCTAAAGATCACGTGTACAAGCCACAAGTCTAATGGAAAAATGTTTTCTGGATGGATGAGACCAAAATCAAACTTTTGGTTTAAATGCGAAGTGTTATGTTTGGAAAAAGGAAAACACTGCATTCCGGCATAAGAACCATAAAAGAAAATGTCAGGACAGGGTATATGCAGGTATCAGCACTTCAAATTTACTACTTTAATACTTTAAATAATTAAATAATTTAATATTTTTTATTACCATATTCAAGACATTTCGCAGGCGAAAAATCGCAGGAAATCCTCCTTTCGGTTGGTGACAGTTTTTTTTTTTTAAATTCCCTTCTCATCACCAATCAGGTGAAATGCTGTAAACCTGCCCACAGAAGTGTGCGAGATAAGTCTAGGCTAAAGCCGAAGTGAATCTGGTGTGTGTACGACGCAAACTCACAGCACAGACAGATGAAGTCGGTGTGGAGCGGCGTTTACTGTGAACTAGAGCTGCACGATTATGGCCAAAATGATAATCCCGATTATTTTGATCAATATTGAGATCTCAATTATTTATCAAGATTATTCATTGATTTTAGTCACATATTTTTATTGCACTTTCACATTTATTAAGTTTTCTCATGCCACAATATAACACACAAATAGGCATGAGAAAACTTGAGCTGGTCAATTATGACAGAATTTAGGAACATAGTGTGAGCCATGACAAATTAATTTACCTTCTGATAAAATAAATTTAATATTTTCAGTTAATTTTACAGACTGTATGCAAAAAACAACCGTTAATCTGTTCCACCTTGTAAACAAATACAATAAACCTCAATGTTCAGTCTCTGAAGTCTGCTCCTCTTAAATATATTTAAAGCTACACTATTAGACATTTTCCACTGTCATGTTTCTGGGCTGGAGTCAGTTCTCGAACCACTCTGTGTATATTGTGTATATATCTGAATAATCTCATATAGGATGTGATTAGGTGAGTTCATTTACCCATCAGATGCAAAGCGCTTTAGTTTAATGGTGTTCATTACTGATGCTCCGATCAGGATATTTACAGCCGAAACCGATCCAGATACCAATCTTTTTTTGTTTAAGCTTTAATCAGGAGCTCTGTCATAAACAGTTAAATGTAAGCTCTCTGCTCATGGCCACTGTTAATTGAATTAAAATAATACTGTTGGTTAACTGATAAATAAACAAGCATAAAATATTTATTTTAAATATCTTAAAAATAATAGAATTAAAAGTAGACTAACAAAAAGTGATCCATATTAGGAAAAAGGCTAATAGCTGTCAAAGGAAACAGCGAACTAAGCTTAATGTCAAATTGATATTAAATGCAACCCATAGTAATTAAACATTATTTAATTTCTCATTTTATTTATATTTAATGAAGTTATTATATCTTTTTTTATATTATATTATTTATTTATAACTAAGCACATTTTCTGTCTTTACATTTTAGTAGTTTTAGTTTTGTTTGTTTATCAGTTTTAGATGGGTTTCCCCAGTACAGTGTTGCCATGTCTGCTGATAATACTGTGTTATGGGGGGATTAAATCAAAACATGGAAACTGGAGTTGACTTTTCTAGTGATATCTGCCAACCGTCAGCTTAAATACAGTGAATTAGAGTTCGTGAACGGAGAGCTGCAGCGTACTGTATGTTTATATACATACATACATACATACATACACACACACACACACACACTTACTGCCATTACCCCCTCTTACTGCCACTACCAAAACACCAAGCATTATCTGTGTGGAAATATTCTAAGTTTTGAGGCCCGGTTTAGAAAATGCAGTTAGGTATTGACCCAAACTTTTTTTTTAAATTCAAAGATAGGGAAAATGCTGAGAAAGATGAGGAAATTGATGAGGTGAGTGAGGGGCACAATAAACTCAATGAAACAAAGGAAAGAAGAGATGAAGACTATCCTTGTGACAGGGAAGATGACGGGAACAGCAATGGTGATAAATATGGAGATGATAATGCTAATAATGATGACGCATGTTCAGGGCACAATAAGCAGAATGGTACAGAGGAAAGGAGGGACGAGGATTATTCTTGTGACAGGGAAGATGAGGCTGGAGATAGGAACACTGCAGATGAAAATGAGGATAAAGATGAAAGTTCAGGGCACAATAAGCAGAATGGTACAGAGGAAAGGAAGGACCAGGGTTATTCTTATGACAGGGAAGTTGAGGGTTCAAAAGGTTGACTGGAAGTGCTGCCTATGTAAATAATTTTGAATTCTTTTGGCTCCCATCCACAATCTAAACATGTACATAAATAAATTAAAAGAAAACAAATAAAAATTTTGAAATATGAAAACATTCGTGTACCATCAGTTCTTTTAATTATTTCATTAATAGGACATCTATTTTTTGAAGAAAACCATTCAATACAGTACAGGTCATTTTGACCCCCTTTATGCATTCATGAAGGTTTTTTTGGTTCATGCATTGTAGGGTTAAATATCAAAAATCTAAAAGGTGTGTGTCATGACACCTAGTTGAACACTTTACAGTTGGTTTTGTGACTGTACATCATTCCCTTCAAATGCTATTGAGCTTTAAATAATGGTATACTTTGTGTATGGGCCCATTCTGTAGTGAAATTCATATCTAATTTACATATGATTTAATATCTTATTTTAATAAATATCAAAAACCTAAAAGGTGTGCGTCATACCTGACACTTAGTCGAACACTTTACAGTTGGTTTTGTGACTGTACATCATTCCCTTCAAATGCTATTGAGCTTTAAATTATGGTATATTTTGTGTATGAGCCCATGCAGTAGTGAAATACATAGCAATATTTACATATGATTTAATAGCTTATTTTAATAAATATTAGAAATCTAAAAGGTGTACTTTATAGCTGACACCTAGATGAACACTTTACAGTTGGTTATATGACTATAAGTCATTCCGTTCAAATGCTATTGAAGTTTTACAATGTTTACGTGTTTAACAATGTCGTATGTCCCTTAATTTCCACATATCTGCGAATATCGAACGTCCAACGTCAAACCAACTTTATTCCAATGAACTTTAAACGTTAATATCGCAGTCGATCATGTTCATTTAATCGTGGGCAATTTAATTAATTGTGCAGCCCTAATGTGAACCGAGCCACTCTAACACACTGATGAGCCACACACACCAAGTGCAACAGTCACATGGCTTTACCATCTCACATAGCAACCAGCCACAATAACATCTACATCTTCTTTACCATGTTGTTCCTCTGCATTTTAATACCTTCGAAACGTGAATTTAAGACATTTTAATGCTAATTAAGGCCTTATTTTTACATTAAGGAATTAAAGACATTTTATGACTTTTTAAGGACCCGCAGACACCCTGCAGGACATCTATCCATGAACTGAATCTGAAGAAGAACATGGGTCATGCAGCAAGACAATGACCCTAAACACACAAGTTGTCTAAGAATGGTTAAAGAAGAATAAACTTAATGTTTTGGAATGGCCAAGTCAAAGTCCTGACCTTAATCCAATAGAAATATTGTGGAAGGACCTGAAGCAAGCAGTTCATGTGAGAAAACAAGGCTGTTAGGGGGAGGGACACAATTTGTTTACGTTGTTCAGCCAGTGTAGGTTAGGTTAGGTTAGCCCCTATCAGTTTTCTACTTTCTTATTATTGTTTTCAATAAAGAATTGAAGTATTAAAAACATGTCTACTGCGATTCCTCCACAGAAGGAAAAGGCCACAACAATATCTCTGGGTAACATGAAAACATGATAATAACATAAATCCGTCAGAAGAGCCCCACACATTTATTTTGCCTAGGGCCCCCTGTAATCTAGGTTTGCCTCTGGGAAGCTGCAGTGGGCTCTGGGGTTATGTAGTGATAGAAAAAACTTATAGGATATTTATACTACAGGTTATTTCAAGAGAAAATTGACAAACACGTTTTATATTTAACACAATAATCCAAAACTGTTTACATCACAAGCAGACTGGGCTAAACTGAACTGTAAAAACAAGAGGGTTTGATTGTTCTTGCTGATTTTGAGAGGGAGATTATTTAAATACTTTATTACACAAACATCTTTATTAGTTATTTTACCGCATTAAATCAGAATGCACTCGGTTTTTTCTCTGTGACACTAAATCACCACAACGCCCTTACACGAGCCTCGAAACGCGCGCGTGGGTTTTTCAAAACAGTCACGTGCTTGTATTTAACGTCACTGATCACGTGTTTATGGCATACTGATTCAAGCAATAATAGTGTTTCGGAACAACGTGTGTTTTCTAACACGAGACTTTATGCCTTAGTATTAATGGTAATGTTACTACCGCAAAGTCCGTTAAATATCAGCCCTCCGATCGCTTTAAACCCGTGCTGAAGTATTTTAGCTTTAACTCCGATTTATAGGTGATTTTTACAATGGTTGTTAGATAATGACACTAATAATCAATCACAGAGGAAACAGGAAGTCTTACCATTTTAGCTGCAGACAGAAGAAAGTGTCTGCGTTTGGATAAAACACTCCGACTTTCAGTGCAGAACCTCATAAACATTAACCAGCTCATAACGCACGTGCACATGGGCAACCTCTCTCTCACTCACACTCACACACACACACAGGCTGTCTGCTGTTCTGCCTGCGCAAAAATAAAAGATTGTTAAAAGTCTCCACAAAACCTCTCCAATTGTGACTGAAAATTACACTCAAACACAAAGATTAAACACTAGAGTACCCAGATGTACCACGTGTAGGCGTGGTTCCGGAGTCTGTCAATGAGATCAATGTGTAAACATTGAGTGTGTATAACTAATGTAATGGGACTCTGCTCTCCCCTGTCAATCACAACATCCGGTACTGTAGAGATCTCCAGCCCTGATCCTTGAACCTGTCCGTTACTGAATGAAGCAGCAGTGTGAACCAGATTTAGTTAATTTTCTCTCTCAGACTGTCATGTGATGAGAATCAGCAACATCAAATGGGTAAACAAGCAAAAAAAACAAAAAAAACAAACAAACAAAAAAACAACAACAACAACAAAAATGAAATACAAAAATATCACAATGGATTTAAGCTATTATTATTGTTTATTTATTATGTGATTGTTATGTTTATTCTAACATCCATTTGACCCATATTCAAAGATTTTTAGAAATGGTTTGTATAAACACTGCAATAATAATAATAATAATAATAATAATAATAATAATAATAATAATAACAACAACAACAACAAATCAGTCCTGGTGGTCATGTTCGTGGCCAGGGATGAGCAGCCGGATGCTGTCGGTCCGCAGGATGGCGTACAAACTGAACAAAGATAAAAACATGACACTGAACACAAAAAGCCAATCGATGCTCTTCACTGGGATGCTGAGTAAAGGACCAACACGATCATCATCCAACACCATCTGATCCACAACTGCCTCAAACCCTGAAATGCAAACACAATCTATATAAATGTGTTAGTATATTTGCAGAGTATTCATACCCCTTCTGTTTCTGCATGCTTTATTGTGTTATACACCATATTAAGATGGATTGACATTTTGTCCATTTATTTACATACAATAATGCATAATGAGAGCTGAAGTTGGCAGACACTCCCTATCCAGTCTGATCTTGAGAGAAATCTGCCAGAAATAATAGGAAAACCTGCCCGAAACCAGGTGTGTACAGGTTGTAGAGACTAACCCAAGAAGACTCAAAGCTGGAACTGCTGCCAAAGGAGCTTCTACAAAGTACTAATTAAAGGCTCTAAATACTCTAAATGACATTTCAGTTTTTGATTTTTAATAAAATGTCTTAAAAATTTTTTTTAAAAAACAACCCAACCCGTAATCCATTATAAATTAAATCTATAATAAAGTGTGCAAAAGTGAAGAAGTCAGATTCCTGTACGTACAGGGGAGGAGGAGAAAAGAAACACACACACAGACACACACACAGACACGCACACAGACACGCACACAAACAGAGACGCACACAAACAGACACGCACACAAACAGACACGCACACAAACAGACACGCACACAAACAGACACGCACACACAAGCTCAAAACGTTCCAGAAATGTTAATATTTACCTCTTACTTCTCACTGATAGCAAGTAACTAGATACCATGCTAGTAAGTTAGCAAACCTGCTGGTTAACCTGTAAGCTGAAATGGATTTTGCACCCACCTCTCGAGTGGTATAGGTGATACACACTGTACAATTCTGAGGGGAAGTGGACAAGTATGTGTTAAACATCCTTGTGAGTGCAAGGCGCTTACCTGTTTGATTAGTGATGAAGGCTATTAGGGTCTCAAGCGTTCTCTCTGTGTGGTTAAAGCGTGCCATTGGTTTAGTGCCCTGAAATAGCAAAATGTTGGGAACAGCAACAGTCCCAAAGCGTGTCGACAAACTGCACACACAGAAAAACACATTTACAGAAAAAACAAACATTGACAAAATGTCTGCAACAGTGATTCTAACACCACAAAAATATATTCACATTAAGAACACATGGACACACATGAAACACACACCTGCTGTGTTGTGAGGCATCAAGAGCGAGGAAATGCATGATGGGAAAAACTCTTGGCAGAGCGTTAAAGTGTGGGGCAAGGTGGGCGGAGAACTGGCACCAGGAAGTGTAGAAGAGAACCAATGAGCATTCAGAGCTGTTTGAGTTCAGGAAGTCCATCAGGTCCTTCAGGAAACAGAAACATAGATACATTAAACTCATCAGAATGTGCAGTAATTAAACTGAACAGCATGTACAGTGATTTCATGATTGTTTAATGAGATTATTGTTTAACATACATGCCATATATGTTTAATAATTAAATACACTCACTGGCCACTTCAATAGGAACACCTGTACACCTGCTCATTCATCAGCGAATCATTAGTCAGCAGCACACTACATAAAACCATGCAGATACAGGTCAAGAGCTTCAGTTAAAGATCACATCACACTGAGTGAAAATGAGATGTCTTTTTCTGATCATCTGTCCAGTTTGGGTGAGTCTGTGCAGCCTCAGATTCCTGTTCTTGGCTGATAGGAGAGGAACCCAATGTGCTCTTCTGCTCATGTAGCCCCTCCACCTCAAAGTTGACGTGTTGCGCATTCTGAAATGCTCTTTTTCCTCACCACGGTTGTAAAGAGTGGTTTACTATAGCCTTCCTGTCCGCTAGAACCAATCTCCTCTGACCTCTCTCATCAACAAGGTACTGGATGTTTTTTTGTTTTTAGCACCACTTTGTGTAAACTCTAAGAGACTGCTATGTGTGAAAATCCCAGGAGATCAGCAGTTTCTGAAATATTCAGACCAGCCCATTTGGCACCAACAAACATGCCATAGTCAAAATCACCAAGATCAAATTTTTCCCATTCTGAAGTTTGACGTGAACATAAACTGAAGCTCTTGTCCTGTATCTGTTGATTTATAGTTCGCTTTATGTGAATACCATTCTGCTCACCTCCATTTCTGACATAAATGTTACAGAATTAAAAGTTTGATGTACTGAAACGGAACAGTGAAAACAATGTCACTGTTCAAATAAATCAAATACTTGAAGTTTAGAGCAGCAAAGGGAGTTTCAGGAGCTATGAGTAGGAGCCAACATGTGTAACCAAAAAACATGGAAAATGTTCCACAGTTTGGGGAAAACAAAAAACACATTCCCTCGCTCCTATTCTCCATTGCCTAATCGCTTCGCTTCTTATTTGCATACAGTTACATTTTGTTGCATCACTTGCCACACAACAGTTTCTTTGCCTCCTATCACTGAAGATCACCAGCTCTGATTTAAAATAAACAGCTTCCAGTTGCTGTGTCGCGTCGCTGCTGGTCTGAGCACAGAATCGGAAATTTTATAACTGCTAAAATGTAATGAGAAACTGAAAATCACACAGAACCATGTCATGCATTTTTACATGATCAACTTTCTCCATAGTGAAGAAGTTTCTTGATGAGGGAAAATTTAGCAGCTCTCTCTGTTTGTTTCTGACTAAGACTCTCTCTCTCTCTCAGGTGTAGAGTACCTGTGATGAGTTGAGAACCTGCACTGTGAAGGTATCAAGTCCAGTGATGCTCCTTTTATCACAGCTCACTTTGTATGTCTTTGCAGTTTCTGTGGAGTTCTGCTCTTCACCTCCTGCTGGACTTTCCTGCTTCATCTCAACCTCCTCCTCAATCACTGCCACCTCCTCCTTTCCCTTCTCCTCCATTGCCGCATCCTTCTCCTTTACCTCCTCAGTCACTTCCTTCTCACATGGTGTAGAGATCAGGCTTTTAGGAATAAGAGCTTCAATCCTAGCTCTGTTTTCATACAGCTCTGTCCCCAGAACAGCGTCTGCGATTTCTGCCGTCTTAAACTGTTTCTGAGACAGAGACTCCGAGTCCTCTGCAGTCTGTCCATCACAATAGGAGTCTAATCCTTCAGCAATTTCAAACCCAGGAGTTACACCTTCATCTGTGAACAGAAATCAGATAAAGTGTATTGTTCACATAGTCAAATATTTTCTATAGTTCTAAAAACTACAGGTTTTCCTCAACTAAAATATTTTTCTCTTTTGCATATTTCTCAGCCAGAAGTAAAGTTCTAGCATTTTAAATATCTGGTTGAACCCAAAAGAAAAAGGGAGAAATTCACATTTGTTTCAACAAGAATTCATTCCAATTCCACTGAATGACACTGCACCTACCTATACATTATCACTTTGATTTATTAGCATCATCTACGTCATCATAATCTACCCTCCATCTATCTCTGACACATCTAGACAAAAAGGAAAATTACGTTCATAGACCTCAGTTCAGCATTCAACACAATCACCCCACAGAAACGGATAAAGCTGTGCCTGCTGGGTTTATACACCTCCCTCTGCAACCTGGACTTTCTGACCAGGAGACCCCAGTCCGTCAGGATCGGCAACTCCACCTCCAGCACCACCACACTGAACACCAGTTCCAACCAGGGCTGTGTGCTCAATCCACTGATGTTCACCCTGCTGACTCAAGACTGTGCTGCAAAGTTCAGTTCTAATCACATCATCGTGTTTGCTGATGACATCACAGTTGTGGGCCTCATCAGCAACAATGAGGAGTGTATGAGAATGGTGTAGAGACAACAATCTATCTCTTAATGTTGATAAGACTAAAGAGATGATTGTCAACTTCAGTAGGACCCGAGTGGAACACTCACCACTGCACATCAACAGAACTGTGGTGAGAGTCAAAAGCTCCAAGTTTCTTGGTGTGCACATGATGGAGCAGGAGCATAGCGTATATGACCACAAACGTCTTTTTTTTTTTTTTTTTTAATAGACCATCTATCTATGTTACTGCTGGGTATAATTATTCATAAAAATTATATTAATTCAATTCAGTTTATTTATATACCACAAGGAACAATATCACAAAACAGCTTTAGAGAAGAATATAGATTTTTCCCAAATGAGCAGCCAGATGCGACGGTGGTGAGGAAAAACTCCCTGAGAAGATATGAGGAAGAAACCCTAAGAGGAACCAGGCTCAATTGGGAATCCGTCCTCATCTGGGTGACACCGGATAGTGCGATTAGAAATCATTTCTCTTCTACAGTTGTGTACTAGAGAATCAAGCAGTGCCATACGTGTTAAACTTGAGCATGAGCATCAGAGCCATTTTTTATTTCATTAGAGTTTATACTTTAAATTATTTTAGCAAGTACGGTCTTTAGGCTGTCCAAATACAAACATCCACAGCCATCTTTAGGGTCTCCATGTTGTACCATCCACAGCAACTTTAGGATAACGGTGTGGGCCATCCTCAGCAGGAGCGAGTAATTCCAGACACCAGCTTAATGAAGACGAGGAATGTGTAAAGGACATTAGACACTGGATGCTGAGTAACGTCCTCCTACTTAATTCTGACAAGACAGAACAACTTCTACTAGAACCACAGACTTCTGTCTGTAACGATAACAATAATAACATGTAACAGCGCTGATCAGGTGACAACTGTAGATAAAGACACCTCTATACTCTGTACAGCCACAAGCTAACAACTAACTCCAACCAGAAAATACACACACACACACACACACACACACACACACACTATAAGAAATGAAAAAATGTGTGTGTTTTGGCAGTTTACATGACCTATGTTAGCTTATTGGCTACATTATCTTAGCTTACCTGTCGAAGCTGCTAATGAAATTTCAATCATCGCAAAAATAAAACCCAACGCAAATAATATTGCTCTGAGTGTTTGTGTGATGGAGCTCATGTTCAGCTGCACATTCATCTCCTCATCTGCACAAGTGGAACAATAAAACTGCGCGTTTGCACCTGTCCATCTCCCAGCTAATGCTAATATCTTACTATAGTCCACAACAGTTAAGTGTCGCTCCAAGCGAATCGACTCTTTGAATCGACTCTTAGGTGAACGTTCAGAGCCGACTACATATATATGAGTCTGTAGGCAATCGAATTACACTCACGGTGTGCGTTAAATGATGATCTGATAAATAGAAAATAAAGTAAGATTTCATTAAACAACGTCAGCCATAGTCAGACAAAGGCGAATAATCACTGGTCAGAATAAAAATTTGCCTTGTTTAGAAAAAATTTGCCTTGTTTAGAAAAAATATGGCAATGACCCGTTTGGAGCTGAACAATTCACTCTTATTAATGAGCTGAGCCAAATGATCTGATTCACTGGCGAATAAAGAATTACTATTGCAAGATGCCATCGTACTACTTCCGGTAACAGTCGGCGAACACATTTCAAAATAAAAGTCCCCAACTCTTAAAGGTATGGAACGACATTTTACTCAAAATTAAATAAGTAAATATATGCATGATATATAAAAAAGAGTAAATGCAGCAACACATATTGAGTAATATATGGATAAATATGATGAGTCAATATATTGTAAAATATTTAAATGCATGTTTAATGCAAAACTTACTATTATACAACCCATATATATATATATATATATATATATATATATATATATATATATATATATATATATATATATATATATATATATCCTCTCTGGTTTAATAAAGCTAGCTAATGTAGTGTTATTTTGAGCAATAGCTCCACATTGTGGCAGTTAGTACTTTGTTAGTATTTTCTTATTTGGCCTCATATCCTATTGAGGCAGGACACTAACCATCAAGGAGTTAATTGCTTACAGTGCATGATTGTCACTATTGGGTCAGTTCCTTAATCTGAAGCCATATTCTTTCTGCTTGTTAAAAAGCAATGTTTGTAAGTATAGTTTTTCTGCTAAGCCAGCTAATAAAATTACCATTTTATCTGATTAACCGTAATGCCTTACCTGTTATATTATTTATTGTATGTTGTTTCATTGTGAAACCATTACACCTTCATAAAGATTGCCCATTTGTCTGTGGAGTGTTGTGGGGAAAATGCCTAGCTGTTCGGATAGCTACGAGTCAAATGTTGAAGTACTTAAACGCAAGCTTGGTTGGGTGAGTATTAGCAAGACTTGAGAGTAATGGAAAAGAAAGTCCTAGCATTTTTATGAAATTTGTCAACTTTTTGGAACCACATGTTTTCTTTGACCTGTTCATGTTGAGCAAAATGGCTGTTATATTACCAGTCAGCAGTTCCACATGTTAAGTTTTTTTGAACTCTTAAGAAAATCAAAAATCACTTACAATCTAGTATGTTGGAGAATACACTAGTCTAGTTGAGCTATACTTAGTATTAAGTGAAAACACACCGAGACCTTTAATTTAGATGACTTTGTGGCAAGACATGCTGAAGAATATAGTAATATGGTAACATTCAGCTATTATAAGCTCAGTTCACTTGTCTGCCTCAATTTTCAGTGGTAGTGATAGGAAGCATCTTTTTGCAAGTGTTCCCCATGAGAAAAATACTGTACACCAAAAATCATTTCTAATTCTTTTGACACCATAGGTTAAAAAGACTAAAGTTTGATATTTTGTTATATATTATATTTTATCCATCTAAGTGAATATATTAATGTAATAAATTGTTCAGTCTGGGAAAAATTACAAAGCTACTACTACATAGCAAGTTCATGGATATTTATAATTAGTTGGGGTGATTAATACACAATGGCTTGGTACAGTGAAGCTTCACAATTGATCATTTATTCTTTATGCAATCACACAGAGGTAATAAGATGGTTAGGTTAGGTTTTTGAATTTACAATGAACCCCCCCCCCCCCTTCCTGTCACAGATAGCTCAGATAGTTATTGGGGGTTTTTTTGTGAGTTGCCCTTATTGGGCTTTGGTTTGAGTTTTTTCACTGTTTTCAACATTGATCAGTTTAGGGTGACATGGGAAGGAGAGCAGAGTGGGAGCGAGCCGCTAGAATGAGCAGGTCAACTCCCTATGCCCACACGGGCATATTTCCGCTAATCCCCCCATCATTTCTACCATCATTTGATGAGTCTATGGCTGGACAGGTGTGAGGGAAATGATGACAGAAGTGTTTATTGATTATTTTGGACCTTAAACTGTAGCTAATCATGGAGTTTTGGTTGGGATACATTCGAGTTTTAAGATTTTAGCGACAGGGTAAAGCTGTGTGTTTTAGGTTAGAGGGTAGGATTAGGTGTTGGGTCTAGGACAAGTATTGTAGGGTTAGGGCTAAGCTATACATCTTAAGGTGCAGGTTAGGGTTAGGTGTTGGGGCCAGGGCCACGATTTGTAGGGATAAGGTTAAGCTTTAGATACTGGGGAGAAGGTTAATATTAGGGGTGGGGCGGACACCAAGTTTAAGCAGGTGTGGATGTGAGGGAGAGCAGAATGAGGGCGAGCCACTAGATGAAGTAGGTCAACCCCTATGCCTGTTTGGGCAATTTTTTTGCTCAGCTACCCGTGCTTCCTACCATTCCTTGATGAGTATAAGGCTGGACAGGTGCGAGGGAAAGGATAACTCAAGGTTGGATTTTGATTAGTTTTGATTAATTCATCAAATTGATTATTTGGATCGACATTGTTTTGTCTATGTTGTTGGCCGTTGTCATAAAACATGAGTACTGGGAAGTTTTTGGTGAGTTTGAGGTTAAGGGTTAAGTTTAAGATTTGAGTATTACGGTCAAGATAATGTTTATGTGTTAGGGCCAGGGTTGCAGGGTTGACCCTGGATGCAAAGGGAATTAGGCAAGATTTTATATGTAGTTAAGTGTGGAAGTTGTGTGAGGCTAGGTTTTACTCCTAACTCGGGCTTAGGTGATGTTAATTGATCATAATTTTATCTGTAATTGGCTATTATGTTGTGAGTATTGTTTTGGACTGAACTGTTACTCCTTGCTCAGATGATGGTGGGTTCTTATGGGTTGGTCTAATGTGGAGATTGATTTCTGGTAGACCTATTCCTGCGTGTCGGAATGATAGGTTTAAACAGAATGAAGAATTGTAGTCATCTGTCTGGACTATTACTCCTGGCTCAGACTTTGGTGATTGAAATAGGGCAAGCTGATTAAACTGTATTTAAATATATTTAAACCTTACTTTTGACCTGTTGTAAAAAGGGTCTGCAAAAAAATATTATTAGAATTATATTTGCTTGTCGTTGCTGTTATCCCAATATTATAGGGCTAGGCTTTTAAAAATTTTATGTATTTACTCTTTTTTATTGTATTTTAAAATTTTTTATTTGATTTATTTATGTAATTTAATATACTAAGATTGTTTTGCTAAGTTTGAGGACACATCACCATTAGTACACCACAGAGCCATCGGGTGTTGCGGCCTTTAATCACTATACACCCTAATCTGAGGTGGCTAGCCATGGGTTTGTCACTCCCTGGCCTATGTCCCATAGCCAATCAATTATTTTTATAAAGTGCTTTTAACAAATAAGCGATATGTTAGTTTTGTTATATAAGCTTCTATTGTTCCATCTATTTTTCCAGATATTTTTTTAATATAATAGACAGATTTAGCTGTAATTTCTCTATTAAGATTTTTAGCCTGGTGTCCTATAGCCAAGTTTGTCTAAAAACCAAAAAAAATGTATAGTTGTTACAATGTGTTGTGTACAAAAGACTGGTGTATGAGTGGTGCTAAGTCACCAAGTAATGGCTGCTTAACTAGCTCTGACTGGAATGACTCTTGTTAACCCTAAGCACCAATCCCAAGCCCAACCCTAAACCCAACCCTAAGCTCAACCTAAAGCCCAACCCAAAGCCCAACCTAAAGCCCAAACCTAAGCCCAACCCTAAATCCCACCACCAAGCCCAATCCTAAACCCCAACCCTAATCCCAACCCTAAACCAAGCCCAAGCCCAAGGCCGAGCCCAACCCTAAGCCCCAACCCTAACCCCAAGGCCTAAGCCCAACCCTAACCCTAACCCTAACCCAGCCACAAAAGATTGGTATCTAAAGTCCATCGTGCCCCACACCTGACAACAACTGGGCACTTTTCTTAAATTGATGACGAAGCTAAAAAAAATCAGTCAAAAAAATCTGTTAAAAATTTATTAAATGTTGAAAGTTAATTGAAGTCGTAATCTAAATAAATGAGCTAGAAAAAACTAAGTGGAATAATAGCCTTATTTAACCAAATTAACATCTTAGACAAAAATACTTCCTAACAATACCCATACTTGAAAAAGTGCTTTACAAATATTAACAAATGGAACAATAGAAGCTTAATTAACCAAATTAACATATTTTAAATAAAACAATACCCAAAACTAAAAGTACTTTAAATACAATGGGCTGGCTATACAATTAATAACTAATTGACATTTAAATATTAGCATAATAAAATAAATAAATGTATGAATAAATAAAAAATAAGCTGGAAAAATAGATGGGACAATATAAGCTTATTTAACCAAACTAACATTTTAAACCACTTCTTAACCAATAACCATAGTTAACGGTGCTTTACAAGAATAATTAATTGGCGATGAGGCACAGGCCAGGGCGTGATCAACCCACGGCTGGCTGTCTCATGGTGAGGGTGTATAGTTATTAAAGGCTGAAACATCCAATGATTCTGAGGTTCACTACTGATGATGTGTCCTGAAATTTAGCAAAACAATCTTACTTTATTAAACAAATTAAATAAATATAATAAATAAAAGCCTGAACCAAGTTTACTAGCCTAAACCAAGACAAAATCTATATCTATCATTACCCAACTATAGATAAAGTACCAAATACTACCACTAAAAGCTAAGAACAGGATTGCAACTTAGCCTCAAAGAAACTTTCACAATCAACAAGATATTGCCCAAATTCCACCACATTAGCATGAAACAGGAGTAGTAACTTAACCCAAATTAACACCCACCAACAATTCCCAAGGAAAGGATAAAATTTGGTTCAAAATACCTATCACAAAAAATATAAATAAATAAATAAATAAATAAATAAATAAAGCCAGGGTTTGCTATAGGAACAATAGCTGTGCTTAAAAGCACCGGCCCATGCACTTCCTTGGTTCCCTATCCAACCACGCAATGGATTATTGTGATGGAAGGGACCATTGTACCATTACCAGAACCTAACCCTAACCGTCCGAAATGCTCCTAAACACTCCAAAAACACTCCAAACCCTTCCGAAACCCTTTGAAGCCCTCAGAAACCCTCCATAACCCTAAAAAATCAAAAAAGTCAAAAACCCTAAAACCCTCAGAAACTTTCCGAAACACTCCAAAAACACTCCAAAACCCTCCGAAACCCTCCAAAACCCTCTGAAACACTAAAAAATACCCCTCAAAAACCTTAAAATCCCCCGAAACTCTGCAAAACACTCCCAAAACCCTCCGAAACCCTAAAAAACCCTCCGAAACCCTAAAACCGTCCAAAACTCTCCAAAAACCCTCCAAAACCCTCTGTAACCCTAAAAACTAAAAAAAGTCAAAAACCCTAAAAACCTCTGATACTCTCCGAAACATTCCGGAAATCCTCCGAAACCCTAAAAAACTCTTTAAAAAAACCCTCAAGAGCACTAAAAACCTCCAAAACTCTCTGAAACATTCCCAAAACACTCCAAAACCCTCTGAAACCCATGCTTGGGCCCACTATAGGCCTCACTGTGCAGCTCCATGATGGAGCCTACTATAGGGTCCACTGCGCAGCTCCATGATGGGGCCCATGCTGTCCCACTATTGTCCTCACTGCGCAGCTCCATGCTGGGCCCCACTATAGGCCTCACTGCGCAGCTCCATGCTGGGGCCCATGCTGTCCCATTATAGGCTTCACTGCGCAGCTCCATGATGGGGCCCAATATAGGACACGGCGCAGCTCCATGATGGGGCCCACTATAGGTCTCTCTGCGCAGCTCCATGCTGGGGCCCGCTATAGGCCTCACTGCGCAGCTCCATGCTGGGGTCCACAATAGGCCTCACTGCGCAGCTCCATGCTGGGGCCCAATATAGGCCTCATGGCACAGCTCCATGCTGGGGCCCACTATAGGCCTCTCTGTGCACCTCCGTACTGGGGCCCACTATAGGCCTCATGGCGCAGCTCCGTGCTGGGGACCACTATAGGCCCCATGGCGCAGCTCCATGCTGGGACCCACTATAGGCCCCATGGCGCAGCTCTGTGCTGGGGCCCACTGTAGGCCCTACGTGCACACACTCTCACCAAGGGCCCCCAGGGGCCCGCACGCACATGGGCCCACCAGTTGTTAGGGTTAGGGACTTAGGTGGTTAGGGTTAGGTTTTTGAATTTACAATTTGGGGGGTTTGAGGTTAAGGAATAAGTTTAAGCTTTGAGTATTAAGGTCAGAGTTGTGGTTAGGTGTTAGGATTAGGGACAAGATTAAGAGGTTAGTTTAAGGGTTAAGTATCAAGGTTAAGGTTAGTGCTAAGTGTTAAGATTAGGCTCAAGATTTTAGGCAAATGGAAACATTGGGTGTTTTTAGTTGTTGGGTCTAGGACTAGCATTTCCGGGATCATGGTAAGTTATAGGTTTGAGGGTGAAAGTTAAGGTTTCGGTGTTAGGGTTAGGGCCAGAATTTTTTAAATCTTTAAATGTTAAGGCAGAGACTGAGGTTAAGTTAAGGTATGGGGTGTACGTAAAGTTTGTGCATTTTATCTGCTGTGTGTGGAAGTTCGTGTGAGGCTAAGTTATTCCTCCTATCCTGGGCTTCGATATTGGTCATAATTTTATCTATAGTTGGGCATTATGTTGCGAGTATTGTTTTGGGCTAAGCTATTACTCCTGGCTCAGATGACGGTGGGTTGAGATTGATATCCGGATGTTTTGGCCTTTAGTCACTATACACACTCATCTGAGGTGGCCAGCCGTGGGTTGATCACTCCCCGGCCTGTGCCCCATAGCCAATCAGTCATTCTTGTAAAGCACCGTTAACTATGGTTATTGGTTAAGAAGCGGTTTAAAATGTTAGTTTGGTTAAATAAGTTTATAATGTCCCATCTATTTTTCCAGCTTATTTATTTATTTATTCATACCTTTATTTATTTTACTATGATAACAAGATTTAAACGTCAGTTAGTTATCAATTGTATAGCTGACCCATTGTATTTGTAAAGCACTTTTAGCTTTGGTTATTGTTAAGACACATTTTTATTTAAAATGTTAGTTGGTTAAATAAGCTTCTATTGTTCCATCTATTTTTTCGGTTTATTTATTTCATTATTCATTCATTCATTCACCCATTCATTCATTTATTTTACTGTAATACGATTTAATGTCAATTACTCATTAATTGTGTAATCAACCAATTGTATTTTTAAAGCACTTTTAGCTTTTGGGTATTTTTAAGAAAGCAATCATATCCAAAGTATTTTAAATTGGTTAATTAAGCTTCTATTGTACCATATATTTTTTATTTATATTTTAAATAATAGACCGATTTAAATGATTAAATTTAAATTATTAAATTAAATTCTTATTTAATTATTTATTATTCTAAATATTATTATTAAGTTATTTTACCTGGTGTCCTATAGAAAAATTGGTCTAAAAGCCTAAAAAACCTAGTTGTTACAAAGCATGGTATACGAGTGGTGCTAAATCAAGTGGTGCTAAGTAATAGCTACTTTCCTAGCTCTGACCGGATGACTCTTGTTAGCACCGCAAAGTTTCCCGAGTCACCTCGAGGTGGGAATGGGAGCTCGGGCCTCCCTGCAAAATGGCTACATTGGGCCACCCACCCAAAGCTTTAAGTGCCTCCATTGCCAGCTCTCGCCCTCAGGCTTGGCCGCAACGTGACCCCCCCCCGGCTTCCGAGCATGGTGCAACCTGGTTGATCCTGCCAGTAACATATGCTTGTCTCAAAAATTATGCCATGCAGATCTAAGTGCACATGGACAGTACAGTGAAACTGCGAATGGGTCATTAAATCAGGTATGGTTCATTTGATCGCTCCACACATTACTTGGATAACTGTGGCAATTCCAGAGCTAAAACATGCAAAAGAGCGCTGACCCTCCTCTCCCTGGGGGAGCCGGGGGGGATGCATGCATTTATCAGACCCAAAACCCATCTGGGGGGTCTCGGGCCTCCAGGTCGCTTTGGTGACTCTTGATAACCTTGGGCCGATCGCACACCCTCCACGGCGTTGACGTCTCATTCAAATGTCTGCCCTATCAACTTTCGATGGCACTATAGTCGCCTACCATGGGAAACGGGGAATCAGGGTTCAATTCCTGAGAGGGTGCCTGAGAAATGGCTACCACATCCAAGGATGGCAGGAGGCGAGCAAATTACCCATTCCCGACATGGGGAGGTATTGACGAAAAATAACAATACACATCTCTTTCGAGGCCCTGTAAACTGAATGAGCATATCCTAAACCCTAGGACCTATTGGTGGGTCATTCAGAATTCAGAATCATCTGAATCATCTGAAACTGAAATATATTGGTATCAGGAAAAAGCAGGGGTGGGAACTAAGAAAGAAGGACTGTATAAAAGGGAGCCTTTTAGATCACTCTTGGGACATCTCAACTGTGTGGATCTCGTTGGGTGGAACAATAAACTTGGACCCTTTGCTTTTCCTCACTCACTGGTTCTTTGTATTTCTTTCTTCTTCAATGTGCTATTTGATGTAAGTACCAAATTCTATGACACATTATAATTATGTCAGGATAGTTGATTAAAAAGGGCACCACAGGGAATTCGAATTTGGAGTTCCATGGAGTAGGACGCGAAGTTGGAGGCTCCTGCTGATTTCAATTAAAATTGTAATTAATTAGCGCTTTTCGGTCATACAATAGATTTGGACTTATTCTACTCCGTCTCCTTGTTTGCACTTTTAACTTTGTGGTACATTAAAATGTCTGGAAAGAACACGAAAACCCATGGTAGCATTCAGACACGACTGAGGCCAAGTGTGCGCACCACGAGTGAGTCCCCTTCTTCCCCTGAATCTGTGTCACCGAGCGGTGACTTTGACTTCGCTGCACTCAAGCTCGAGCTGTTGGCTTTACTGAGGAAGGACATCGCCGATATTTTTGAAAAGGAGCTCCAGGAGACTTTCAGGGTTGCGCTGTCTACTGTTCAGCTTGACTTGCAGGCCATGAAAACACAGCTGGCTAGTGATAAAGTCGTTACTGAGGCTACCATATCAACACTGAAAGGTACTGTTGTGGAAACGGAGCATGCTCTCTCCGGTTGCACCGATGACATAGCTCACATGAAGACCACTATTGAGTCTCTCACTGCGACCGTGACTCAATTAGAGAATAAATGTGAGGATTTGGAGTCGAGGTCACGGCGCAATAATGTTAGGATAGTGGGAGTTCCAGAGGGCGCTGACACCTGTAGAACTGCTGCTGTAGCGTCCTTGTTAAAAGAGGCATTTGGTCTGGAGAAGGAGCCGGTTTTGGACCGGTCCCACCGGACCCTTCAGCCGAAGCCCAAGCCTGGTGAACAACCACGAGCTATTGTGTGCAGATTCGACTACCATAGTGACTGTGTTGACATTTTACGCCGTGCGAGAGAGCTCCAGCGGATTAAAGTGAGGGATTTGACCATCTCCATTTTCCCTGACTACACAGCCAAGATAGCCCGAGCCCGGGCCACGTTTAATGAGGTTCGGCATCAACTTCGTGGTATTGAGGGTGCTCGCTATGGAATACTTCACCCAGCTCGGCTTCGCACTACATATAACGGTGTCCAGTTGGACTTTATTTCAGCGGAGGAAGCAGGAGACTATGTTAAACTCTTGATGAACTGTATTTCGTACACAGCTTCGTCTTTTTCGCTCTTCTTTTCTTTTTTATTTTTTGCACTCGGCCTTCCAGCTCTACAATATTTGGATTTTTATTGAAGATATCGTCGTTGCATTACTTCACCTAGATTTTGTGGACTTACTCCTCTTAAATCTACTTCTGTATTAATATGCTTCTCTGTTTTGATGCTCTGACTGGGTTAGAGTTTCTGTTTATTTAATTGTATTAGTGTTTTTTCCTCGGCTTTACGTGCTACACTGTTATATTATTTGTTACAAGTCTTTAAAAGTTAAGGACATTATATTTGTTATTGTGCGCAGACTGTTTATCAGACTTGAAGTCAGTAGGGGCTTTTTCTCTTACTGGAAATTTTTGTCTTGGTAATTTTTTTGGTTAGTTCAGCTTATTCTCCGAGTTTTCACATTGTGGGCAACTTTTGGTTATTATGGGAAACACTGCTGTCTCATTTTTTTTTATGGAGAATTTTGGTGTGTGTGTGTTTGGAGGTTTGTGAGAGTAAACAAAACATGCCAATGCTTTGAAGGATGTGAACTGGAACGGAGTAATGTTAGTCAATTGCGAATCTGTTTTTAGAGGATTTAAACCTAACATGGTGAACAAATTATATGATAGAATTCAGGCAATTTTACTGGGGTTATCTCATACAGTGTGGCAAGTAATAATCTAGAAAGACCTTTGTAATATCACAGTCTAAAACTGGATTTAAAAATGTAAAAAAAAAAAAAAAAAAGGCACCACAGGCCCGTAGCGTTTACTTTGAAAAATTTTGAGTGTTCAATCCGCCCAATTCGCCTGAATACCTGAGCTAGGAATAATGGAATAGTTCTATTTTGTGGGTTTTTGGAACCAGGGCCATGATTAAGAGGGACTGCCGGGGCATTCATATTGCGCCGCTAGAGGTGAAATTCTTGGACCGGCGCAAGACGGACAAAAGCAAAGGCCAAGAATGTTTTCATTAATCAAGAACGAAAGTCGGAGATTCGAAGACGATCAAATACCGTCGTAGTTCCAACCGTAAACTATGCCGACCCACGGTCTGGCAGCGTTATTCCCATGACCCGCTTGGCAGCGTGTGGGAAACCACGAGTCTTTGGGTTCTGGGGAGAGTATGTTTGCAAAGCTGAAACTTAAAGGAATTGACGGAAGGGCACCACCAGGAGTGAAGCCTGTGGCTTAATTTCACTCAACTCGGGAAATCTCACCCGGCCCGGACACGGAAAGGATTGACAGATTGATAGCTCTTTCTCGATTCTGTGGGTGGTGGTGCATGGCCGTTTTTAGTTGGTGGAGTGATTTGTCTGGTTAAGTCCGATAACAAACGAAACTCCGGCATCCTAAATAGTTACGTGACCCCTCGCGGTCGGTGTCCAACTTCTTAGAGGGACAAGTGGCATTCAGCCCCAGTGTCGAAATGCGCCCGCGTTTCATGTCATTTGGCAAGGGCCAAAAACACAAGAGCTGACAACTCTTAGCGGTGGATCACTTGGCTCGTGCGTTGATGAAGAACGCAGCCAGTTGCGAGAACTAATGGGAATTGCATGACACATTGATCATCGACACTTCGAATACACATTCGCCTGTCTGAGGGTTGTTACTCCCATCTATTGGACTTCCCCGTCCACGGCTGGAGGTTCGCAGGCACTTCCGGGCGCCTCCATCCTTCCAAAGGCAGATGCTCTCTCTCCCCCCACACCTCGGCACCCCCCGTCCGGAGGTCCATGCGGGCGGCCTAAAACTCCCTGGAAAGCAGCACACCACCTTCATGTTCGAGGAAACGGGTCGAGCTAAAGAATCTGTGCTGCCATGACACGTAGCCAAATGCCTCACCATCGAGCTACCCCAGAGGTTCTCCTCCAAGTCATAGTTACAGGCCTGAGCGCCTCCACATGGCGACCGCTAGATAGGATGGCTCTTCGGATCCACCTGAACTAAGATCCAGGCCATTCGGACAAGGTTTCGGTTCGGTCAGAAGGGCATTCACTGAGGCATAGGGGAGACATGGGTCTGCCTACCCCTATTAGAGTAGACCCTCCTGTGGTGCCATAGCCAAGCATCACGTGGTGTGACAGTGGCTAGACGGTGAGAGAGGTTCTTTCAGAGTCACCATCGACAGCGGTAGCTGTTGCTGCCTGAGGGATGTGGCAGCCACAACACACCTCAGTCGGAGGTAGCGCGTTTGGGTGGTTCGGGCAGAGACCGGGCAGGGGGGAGTCAGGAGCCTTGATGGCCTCAGAGATCGCAGGCTGGAAAAAGTGAGTGACGGCAGAGATCCGCCTAAGCCTGTTGCAAGTCCGTTAGTCCCCCAGGCTACGGGTCTGCAGCCAGATGGATGTCTGATGGAGTTACTCCATATGGGCGGCCACAAAATGGTAGTGGATGTGGGGGGAACGGCGCGGCTTACGTCCCCGTTCTCACCATGTAGCTGGAAGGCAGCAACCTGCCCTGGTTGAGAAGGCTCTGGGTATGCCTTCAGCACACTTTGAACAATACCGCAGCTGGTCCCGGCTGGATTGGGAAGCAGGACATTCTCAGGCGGGATTCAGACTGCGAGACCCTCACTTTATGTTCCATATATGGTGGTTCACGGGAGTCATTCCTATGAGAGATGTGCTGTCACATGATACCCCATGTAAAGGGTCTGACGCACATGAGGTGATGGGGTTGGCAACTGGGGGCCAATCACCATCTGGTCAGTAACCCTTCTCAAATCCTTACAAGGAGATGGTGGAGGCTGCCTACTCCACCGAGGTAGTGGGGGTCAGGTTCCACCCCGGGTGCTCGGAATGTTGATGCGTGGGCCTCGTCTGGCACAAGCAGAGCACAGCCAGCTCTCGGTGGTATTCATGGACTTTGCTCAAGTGTATGACTCCGTCTCCTATGAATGCATGGAGTGTGTTCTAAGGGAGATAATGTGGATCCCCACATGGCGGGCCTGGTCCGGGAGGCCTGCAGGGACTGAGCAATAAGTGTCGAGGTCGAGGGTTGGGCCCACCCAGGCCCACCCCGCCCCGATATATGTGTGAGGGTAGGTGTCGGGTAGGGGGACTGGTGGTCACGCTAGCTTGGCAACCTAGTTCTGGACCACTGATATGGCAACAGGGTCCTATAAAATGATGGATGAGAAGAGTAGGTCAACAGTGGCGAGATGGCGGCATCAATCCACGTCGACCCATGACAGGCTTACTCGACATTCATCGGGCAACGACGTAGTCGTTGTCCAAACTGGGGCATGGTCCGGCGAGTGCGAGACCCTTGTCAGGCAAGCGAGCAGGAGGACACTCTGGCACTTGTTGGACGTCTTGTGGATCTTTAACTTGTTTCCTCCCTGTCCCCAGAGAGAGCCCTATGGGTGGGGGTGGTGAATAAACGCACGCGTACAGGTGTGTTGGCATGTGGACAATTCTTGGAACTTAGGCACCCCGGCACGCCTCGTCCGGTGCCTAGGGGATGGGATATCTTGTCACGGGCGTGGCGGTATCGGTCTTCCTACAGTCCATTTGTAGAACAGCCTCTGGTGTCGTGCAGGCGGCCGATGGTCGGATGCCAAGTCAATCAAGAACCGGACTCAGCGACAGGCCTGTCTGGAGTTGGCCCGGGTCAGCTCCAAGCCATCACATCATCAAGTCCTGCGAACAGTCAAACAATGTCTTGTCTGCTGCATACTGATGATTAAAATTACTCCTCCGAGTTAGTAGCTGATATCTGCCCTGTCTGGAGGTGTACAGGCATTGGGATGCTACAGAAACTCAGCAGTGTCAGTGGCCGATCCGCCCTGTCTGGAGGTGTACAGGCAGAGGGATGCTACTGAAGAATTGGTGGTAGTCCATCAGCCCTGTCTGGAGGTGTACAGGCAGGGGGATGCTACAGAAGATATGGTGGGACATGGGCCTTTCATCCATTCATACTGATGGTTCCGATACAGGAAGGAGCACAGGACTTGTCTCAAGGTCATCCGAGAAGTACCGCTACGTGCGATCTGAGAACCATAGCCGTTGGGGATCCCACTATCCGACCTGGTTGCGGCACGAGATTCAAAATGCATGATGAAATGTGTGTATGAACACAACACTATCTTTTGTAAAATTATATAACTATAACTGTTAGAAATTATACGAAATATGATTGTTTACATTAAAATCTATACTTGATAATAAAGTATGATGAGGTGAAAAAAGAGACAATTGAAGTGTAGAAAGTCACTTTTCCTCAAATGTGCCCTAGTAAAACTTGTTCACATTCATCCTGTGTGTCCATACACACTGGTGCTCTTCAGACGCTGAAAATGCTGTACAGCGATTTCAAGCGGCTGGGAGCGAAGGAAAGTGTTTTTTTAACAAACTCATATAATTAATTGTGTGACGTCCTCCAATATGATATTTTTCACATATTTATGACATAATATAATACTATGACATGTTTCTGACCTAAAATTATACGACATATAATTGTGTACACTTAAATCTATATCTTGATAATAAAGCATGATAAGGTGAAAAAAGTGACAATTGAAGTGTAGAAAGTCGTTTTCAAGAGGCTGGGAGCGAAGGAAAGTGCTTTTCTAACAAATTCATATAATCAATTGTGTGAGGTCCTCCAATATGATATTTTTCACATATTTATGACATAATATAATTAATATGACATGTTTCTGACCTAAAATGATACGAAATATGATAAAAAATATCATATGGAAATATGATATTGGTTAGGGTTATGTTTCAGGCCTTTAGTCACTATACACCCTCATCTGAGGCGGCCAGCCGTGGGTCAATCACTCCCCGGCCTGTGTCCCATAGCCAATCAATACATTCTTCTAAAGCATCGGTAAGAAGCGGTTTAAGATATTAGTTTGATTACATAGGCCTATGTTGTTCGGTTTGTTTGTTTTAATGACCCATTCATTCATTCATCCAGTCATTCATTTATTTTACTCTAATGCGATCTAAGCATCAATACTTGTATGACCTACTGATTGTATTTTTAAAGCCCTGTTAGTGTTGGGTACGTTTAAGAAGGCAATCGCATTGAAAATATGTTAAATAGGTCAATTAAGCCTCTAATGTTCCATCAATTTTTTCAGATATTTTAAACAAGAGACCGATCTAAACATGATTATTATTTATTTATTTATTATTCTAATTTTTATAATTCAATTATTATGTCTTTTTTGAGTGCTGTTCTATTGCCAAGTTTGTCTAATAACCTAAAGAAGTCTAGTTATTACAAAGCGTGGCGTACAATCAGTGCTTAAAACGTCAGGTAACGGATACTTACCTTGTTCAGATCGGAATGACTCTTGTTAGCACTGCAAGGTTTCCCGAGTCACCCAAACCGAGCCTGTGACTAAGTCTAACGCAGCTAAAAATGGATACGTCCTATCTAACTAAACCAGGGGTCCAGAGGTAGGTCCCGTGCAATACGTCACCTCCAGATGGCCCTGGGCAGGTAGCAACCAAGCGGATGACTTGCCCTACCTGTTCCGCCTCACAAGGAGTTGGAACCCTTCGGGAAGCCATCAAGCTTCTACTGGGTTGTGTCCCCTGGGGATACGCGTGTGCCAGCGGATCCCTTCCGTACCTTACTCCAACAGAGTAGTCTCGGAAAGTGATCAGGCTTCTACTGACGCAGCCGCCCCCCGACTCGGTTTTTGAGTGGCTGTATCATGCTGGGCCCTTTTTAGCAGCGGTTTTTCTGGTTATGGTAAGTTTTTTCGTGACTCTGCATGTGTTACTAACAGAAAGATGGAGTTCCAATGTACAAGTAACAAAAAAATGCGTGTGAATAGCTCAAATGGTTGCCGAGATATTTGTGTTTAAAGTTAGGACCATGATCCTCTCTGTCTCGCATAAATCTGTGTCTCAGCGAATCAGCATCATCCGGTTTTTCATTTGGGCTGAAACTAGGTTATAATTACGTATTTTATTTACTTATTCTATGTACTAGTTTGTTATAATTATTATTCTATTTATGTCACATGTTATTTATTTATTTATTCATTTGTTATCATTTTATTACTATTATTTATTTATTTATTTCGGTTTAAGCGTTTGGGATAGGTTATGATTAGGTTGTGATTATGTTGTAGATAGGTTATAATTAGGTTAGGGTTAAGATTAGGTTTCAGTTAGGTTATTTATTTATTTATTTATACGGATTAGTTTACGGCTTAGGATAGGTTATGATTTGCTTGTAATTATGCTGTAGTTAGGTTATAATTAGGTTAGGATTAGGTTAGGATTAGGTAAATTATTTATTTATTTTGAAGATTCGGTGAAGGTTTTGGGATCGGTTATGATTAGATTGTAATTTGTGTTATAACTAGGTTATGACCACTTCACCATTCATAGGTTAACTCCCAGTTAAGGTCAGGTCTAGGTGTTTAAGGCTAGGGTCAGGATTTTAGGGAGAGGGTGAAGCTTGATATTGGGGAGGAAGTTAAGTTTAGGGGTGAGGCGAACACCAAGTTCAAGCAGGTGTGGAGGGAGTGGAAAGCAGCAGAACGAGGGCGAGCCACTAGACTGAGCAGGTCAACCCTCTATGCCTGTTTGGGCATTATTCCGCTCACCTGCCTGTCCTTCCTACCATCCCTTGATGGGTATATGGCCGGGCAGGTGCGAGGGAACGAATGACTCAAAGTTGAATTTTAGGTTTATAATTGGATTACTATTCTTTTGATTAAGTTGTTGGCCAGGTTTGTCACTGTAGTGCAGTCTGAGCCTTTGGGAAGTTTATAGGGAGTTGGGGATTAAGGTTTAGGATTAAGCTGTGAGCATTAAGGGAAAAGTTGTGGTTAGATATTTGGATTAGAGCCAAAATTTAAAGGTTAATTTAAAGTTAATGGTTAAGGTTAGGGCTGGGTGTTTACGACCAGGGTCAGGAGTTTAGGGACAAGGTGAAGCTAGATATTGGGGAGGAGTTTTAAGATTAGGGGTGAGGCGAACACCAATTTCAAGCAGGTGTGGACAGAGTGGAAAGCGGCAGAATGAGGGCGAGCCACTGGACTGAGCAGGTCAACCCTCCATGCCTGTTTGGGCATTGTTCCGCTCACCTGTCCGTCCCTCCTACCATCCCTTGATGGGTATAAGGTCGGGCAGGTGCGAGGGAAAGGACGACTCAAGGTTGTGTTTTTTTGTTTTTTTTATGTAACCTAGTGGTAAATGGTCTGAATATTGCCTAAGTTAGAAAAGCTGTTATTGCCTAAGTTGTCCTAGAGGTGTCAGTAAGTAGCCATGTTAGGTACAAGTGAAGAGGCTAGGCACACGCACACACACTACGCAGTGTTCTGTGAGAAATGCGGGAGAGAAGTCCACTCTTGGGTTTGCTTGGTAGATTTCACACCATCCAGTGTGTTCATCTAAAATGTTGGGAGTTTCAACTCCTGGGAATTGAAGGTATTCCCAGGTGCAGGAGCTCATAATTTTCCCCACTGCCGTATTGTCAGATGTAAAACTTTTTAGCAACCATATAGTCAAATCAGTTATCAGATCAATTACTGAATAAATGTAAATAGCTAAGCTAGACAATACTGCAGTGGTGAAGATTTGTAGGAGCAGGTTTTGGAGGCTATGATCAGCGTGGGACTGTCAGAGGGTTTCCAGTGTACTGGAGCTACTGCAGTTACTACACAGCCTGGTTCTGCATGGAATAGTTCCTACAGCCAAAGGTTTATTCAATTCAATTCAATTCAATTCAATTTTATTTGTATAGCGCTTTTTACAATAGACATTGTCTCAAAGCAGCTTTACAGAAATATCAACATGGTATACAGATATTAAAGGTGTGAATTTATCCCAACTGAGCAAGCCACTGAGTGGCGACGGTGGCAAAGAAAAACTCCCTAAGATGTTTTAAGAGGAAGAAACCTTGAGAGGAACCCGACTCAGAAGGGAACCCATCTTCATCTGGGTAACAACAGTTAATGTGAAAAAGTTCATTATGGATTTATATGAAGTCTGTATGGCCTTAGGAGCAGCCGTAGTCCCAGCAGTCTGGAATTAGAGAAGATTTGAGCTCCATCCAGAGGCAGAAAGGATCTGGATCTCTAGTATCTCCATAAATTCGTGTGGGGCTCGGCGAAAGGAGAGAGGGAGAAAAAAGATTATTATGACTGCAAAGTAGTAGAACAGAATCTAGTAAGGGTAGGCTTGAGTAAACAAATACGTTTTAAGCCTAGACTTAAACATTGAGACTGTGTCTGAGTCCCGAACACTAATAGGAAGACTGTTCCATAACTGTGGGGCTCTATAAGCGAAAGCTCTCCCCCCTGCTATAGCCTTCACTATTCGAGGTATCGTCAAATAGCCTGCATCTTTTGATCTAAGTAGGCATGGCGGATCATATAAAACCAAAAGGTCGCTTAGATATTGTGGCGCAAGACCGTTTAGTGCTTTATAGGTTAATAAAAGTATTTTATAGTTAATGTGAGATTTTACTGGGAGCCAATGCAGTATTGATAATATCGGTGTGATATGCTCGTATCTTCTAGTTCTAGTTAGGACTCTAGCAGCTGCATTCTGGACTAACTGGAGCTTATTTATAATCCTACTGGAACATCCAGACAGTAAGGCATTACAGTAATCTAATCTAGAGGTGACGAATGCATGAACTAGTATTTCCGCATCATGTAGTTAAGTGTAGAGTTTAGCTCCCAGGATTTCACGGCTGAATCCCGGGGGAGTGTGCCAGCGTGCAGGTGTGCCCGAAGTGCTTAAGGGACTGAGAGGACTTAATGAGTTTTATACCAAGGACATTAACTCTGAACTAAATCGATTTAATCTTGAGAAATTCCTATCCGACCTTCTCTTGTAAAATGTCAGACTCGGAAGAAATGCCAGTAGAGGGTGTGCAGGCTCCTGTTGAGGGGGCTGTGGGTAATGATGTACTAGAGCAAATGAGAGGTCAAATTCAGGAGTTAAGGGATTGGAGGAATGACACCCTGGCAAATAGGGCTACCGGTGGGGGCAATCCGACCCACTCTTATATTTATGTTCCTCAAGAACGTCAGGTTCAACGTTTTAGCGGGGAGTACAGCAAAGATGGGAGGTCCGTAGAGGAGTTTATTAAGGAGGTGGAAAGGGTTCTAAGAGCTATAGATCAAACTCGGGAAGAACAGTTGGACTTCATTGTCTCACACTTGAGGGACTCTGCATTAGAAGAGGTGCGTTTATGTGTGGGAAATCAGTCCATGCAGGCTGGTGATCTCTTCACTTTCTTGCGTGAGGCATTTGGGGAATGGTGTAGTGGGACTCAATTGTTACAAACCTTTTACAATCGCAAACAATTAGAGGGTGAAACCCTTTGTAATTACTCTCATGCACTTTCTCGCATTTTAAGCTCTGTTGCAAAACAATCCATAGGAGACTTGGCTAATGAGCAGGTGATATTGTGTGATCAGTTTGTGGAGGGGGTGCTGGACACTTCGTTAAGGCAGGAACTGTGCAAGATCATCAGAGAAAAGCCCAATTTCACCCTGGTAGAGATTCATAATGAGGCCATTCTTTGGTCCATGGAGGAGACCAGGCCTGCAAAGGCTGTGAGTAACAGACCAGTCCATTCAGAAGTGCTTGGTGAAATTGGGTATTCCTTTGTTGGGGCTGAGAACAAAACGTCTACTGTGTTAGATGATATTTTACAGGTGATTTCTTGCAGGACAAGGAAATAAGTAAGCAGTAATAATAAGTGAGCAGGAACAGAATGTCTCAGAGCTCACTAAAGCGGTTAAAGAGTTGACTTTACAACAGTTGCTGTCAGTTCCTCAGGCTTGAGCACCTTTGTCTAAGGCCCCTCCAAGGTTTACGGAGGAGGGAGAACCTATCTGTTTCAGGTGCAACGGGGTTGGGCATATAGCTAGACGTTGCACTGTGAGGCGAGGTGGGCAACCCAAGAGTGTTGCCAAAACTACAGAAGAGCAAGAAAAACGAGGTTCCTCAGTTGCTCTGAGCCAGGCAGCCCAAGGGGCCATTTCTGGCTTACCACCAGAAGGAACTAGTCGAGACAGTTTCCTTGAACGGGCTGTTGGAACATGCCCGATGGTGGATCTGAAGATCAAGGGTGTGCCTGTGTCATGCTTACTAGACACTGGTAGTCAGGTCTGTTGTGTCTTTGTGTTAGACTACAACTTAGAAAAATAAAGGAGACACTGGGAGGTAAAGTTAACTCGCGTATTAACCAGCAAGAGCAAACAACACATCCATCCGCATGTCTAATTACCAACCATAAGTCAATGCTAAGGGGGGTGCTTCCACTTAAAGAAATAGGTCCACACTATACACTACACGCCTCCCCTTTTAGATGTATGCAACGCATATGATTAGAAAATAAAACATTATAATTTGCTCTCTGCAAATTTTGTTTTTAAACAGTCTATGACTATAACTATAACAGTCTATGATACAAACTATAACTACTACGGTTATAACTATATAAGCCAAGTCTGTTCTTTACAGATCCAGTCTTTTGGGTGGCGCCCTGTTCCTTTCAGGGTAGCCCCTCTGTATCTGTGGTGTAACATGAGGGTTCTTTTCAAGGGAGACTGTTTCTGTGGCAGGTGTCATACATTTGTTAGTGTCACTATCAGAATCAAGTGATAAGTCTGGTGGACACACTGTGTCTGGTTTATTGAATGCAGACTGTTCAGGGGTGTTCTTTGGCTGAGCATCCAGTATTTGATCAACGTGACATCTCCACGTATGCTCTCCAATGTCCACTTCGTACATCAGTGGTCCAGCTCTCATGGCTATCCACCCAGGTGTCCATTTGTTCTCTCGACAATCACGCGCTAACACTTGCTGTCCAACATTAAAATTCCTTACTGCTTTACTTGTCAACTTGCTGAACTGTTTATTCTGCACTTCCCGCCACAAGTTAGGTTTCAGAAGGTCAAAGCGAGATCTCAGTTGTCTGTTCATGAACAGCTGTGCAGGCGTCTGGTTTGTTGTTGCATGCACAGAGTATACAAAAAGGAAGTTGTCCACCTTATGTTGCAGAGGAATGTCCTCTTTCTCCATGGCTTTAATGGACTTTTTGAATGTTTGGACAAACCGTCCAGCTAAACCATTTGTAGTCGGGTGGTGTGGTGCTGACTTGAAGTGTTTAATCCCATTTCTCTTCATGAAAAGTCTGAATTCGTCTGAAGTATACTGTGGTCCGTTGTCACTCACAATTTGCTCAGGTAGGCCGTTTCTGGAGAAGATACTCCTCAAAACAGAAATAGTCTTTTCTGAGGTGGTAGATTTCATTGGTATGACCTTGGGCCACTTTGAATGAGCGTCCACAGCAATTAGAGACATGGAATTCATGAATGGCCCGACAAAGTCAATATGCACCCTTTGCTATGGTGCAGACGGCCACTCCCACGGATGTAAGGGTGCCTGAGAAGGTACATTTTGAATGCTATGACATCCTGAACAGGATTTTGTGAGATCCTCAATCTGTCTATCTATTCCCGGCCACCACACGTAGCTACGAGCAAGGCTTTTCATCTTGACTGTACCCAGGTGACCCTCATACAGGTTCTCCAACACTCTAGTACGGGAACTATAACACGAGAGCCACACATCAGAGTCCCTTGGCACACAGACAGTTGCTCATGTCTCACTGAAAACTCGGGGAACATAACATTTCCATGAGCTGGCCAACCCTGTATGGTAATGTCATACACTTTTGACAGTGTCATGTCATTCCGCGTTTCTTTTTGTATCTCTGCATTTGTTACCGGCAGCTAGTCCACCAGTGCTGTATGGAACACTTTCTCTGGATCCTGAGTGGAAGGCCTTACTTCCTCAGTTGTAGACAGTGGAAAACGTGACAAAGCATCAGTGTTACTGTGCATCTTGGTACCTTTAAACTCTATGTCGTAAGAATGGGCTCCCAAGAAAAGTGCCCAACGTTGTAACCGTGTGGCTGACATTCCCTTCCTGGGGTTGAAGATGGACACAAGAGGCTGGTGATCTGTCACTAATATGAACTTTTGGCCATAAAGGTAGTGATGGAACTTCTTTATGCCCCATACTAGACTAAGGGCCTCTCAATCGATCTGTGCATAATTGTGTTCTGCACTCGTCAGTGATCTTGAAGCAAACGCAATCGGACACTCAGATCCATCGTCCATAGTGTGCGATAAAACGGCACCAATGCCATATGGAGACGCATCACATGCCAGTCTGATGGGTCGTGATGGGTCATAGTGGGTAAGGAGTTCATCTGAGGTTATCAGTCTTTTTGTCTCTTTGAATGCTTTCTCACATTTTTCTGACCACTCCCATTTTGTTGCTGTCTGTAACAGTGCATTAAGTGGGTGCAGCACTGTGGCATGATTTGGGAGAAATTTGTGATAATAGTTTACAAGGCCCAAATATGATCTAAGTTGTGACATGTTTTCCGGTCTAGGTGCCTGCAAACCAGCTTCAACTTTCTCCTGTAATTTGTGTAAGCCATGTTTGTCAATGACATGTCCACAATATGAGATTTCACTCTTGAAAAACTCACACTTCCCTTTCTTTGCCCATAGACCATACTCGTTTAGCCTGGCAAGCACTTTGCTGATGTTTTGGAGATGTTCTCTTCATCATTCCTGCCTGTCACAATTACGTTGTCAAGATAACACTGTGTCCCTGGTATATCTTGAAGAACCTGATCCATTGCTATTTGCCAAATGGCTGGAGCCGATGCCACACCGAACACAAGACGATTGTGTTGGTACAGTCCCTTATGAGTGTTGATGGTTAGGTACTTCCTGCTTGACTCCTCAACTTCCATTTGGAGATATGCCTGTGACAAATCAACCTTTGAAAACTTCTCCCCTCCTGCCAGAGATGAGAAAATATCTTCAATTCGTGGCAGGGGGTACTGCACAGTGTGCAGTACAGGGTTAATGCTCACTTTGAAGTCCCCGCATATGCGAACACCTCCACCTTTCCCTTTCTTGATTATCCGCACGATGGGTGTAGACCAATCACTCCAGTCAACCTTGGAGAGAATGGCAGATGCCTCCAAGTTTTGAAGTTCAGCATCCACTTTAGGACGTAGTGTATAGGGCACTGGACGTGCTTTATGAAATTGCGCCGTCGCTGTTTCATTTAATTCCAATTTTCGCCTTCATGCCTTTAAGTTTACCAATGCCCTTTTCAAACACTTTTGCATTAGCATTCAGGAGCTGTGACAATCTTTGGTTAGAGCTACAGTTTGTGCTGTTAAGACCTGTTGATGATATGTTGAGGGCTTTAATGGTATGCCAGTCAAGTTGGATTTTTCTCAACCATTCCCGTCCAAAAAGAGCTGGCCCTCCACTTTTCAACACATAAAGCTCCAGCTGCTGTGTTTTGCCACCATATGTGACATCTACCTTCAGTTTGCCTTTAGGAGACACCTTTTTGCCTGTGTACGTCTTTAATATGACTGAGGTCTTTTCTAATGGTAGCTTGAAAAACAGTTTGTTGTAGACAGCTTCATAAATTACAGACAAAGCTGAGCCTGTATCCAGCTCCATTTTCAGTTTTACACCAGACACATTTATCACAGATATCCATATTGTTTTCCTGTCTGTTTTAGTCATGCTATACAGTTCTAGGCATGAGAGATCATCTTCGTCAGAGCCTATGCCCTCTGATATGTTTTCACATTCAGACACTTTGTGCGCTTGTTTAGTTTTGTATTTGAAACCTTTGGCTTTACCTGGTTTTCCTTTTTGGTCATGTTTTTTGTCTGTTTTGCTTATGTGGCCTTGTCTGTGACACTTTCTACAGACTTTTTCCTTGAACCAAGAATCATTTGCACCATGAGAGGATTTACCACATCTATAACATTTCTGCCTTTTTGCACCACTTAGGGACATTTTGTGCATTTCATTTTCTACACTCTTCTTTTGTAGCTCCGATGCATCCTTGGCTGCTGTTTCCATTGAAATGGCAATGGCCAGTGCTTTTTCCAAGTCCAGGTCTTTTTCTGACAATAGCCTCTTCTGTGTGCTCGAACAATGCATGCCATATATCAGCCTGTCCCTTAATGTATCAGAAAGTCCCTCTTTGAAGTCACAATGCTGTGAAAGTTTGCGTAGTTCTGCCATATATTCAGAAATGCTCTCCTCCCTTGACTGGTTTCTTTTGTGAAATCTGAATCTTTCAGCTATCACTAGTGGTTTGGGGTTCAAGTGACCTTGTAAGATGTCAACAATTTGTTTGAATGTCTTGCTTTCTGGCTTTGCATGGGTTACTAGGTTGCGTAAAAGATTGTATGTTTTAGCCCCCATGAGACTAAGGAGTACAGAAACTTTCTTCTCTGCATCCACATCGTTCGCTTCACAATACAGTTCAAACCTTTCAATACATGCCTCCCAGTCTTCATTAGCGCTGTCAAACTCATCTATTTTCCCGACAAAGGCCACTGTGTTATTTCCGCTTTAGCTTTTTAGCGTCTTTTACTGCGTGTTCAGGTGTAATAAGGAGTCAGATTGAATACTGAGGAATGTGGATTTGACACTCAAGGCCTAACAGTGATATACAGTGAACTTGCTGAACGGCTGTACTAGCAGAAGTGTGCTAGTCAGAGTGAAGCGGTTGACACCGTACACTGCGCAGAGGGTTTATAAGAAGTGTGTTATGTATTATGAAGTTTTTTTTATAGAGAAGAAGTGCTGAGCTGATGTGACATTCTAGGGAGAACGTAGCATTTAAAAGTTCTAGGGAGAACTTAATGTTAAGACGTTCAAGAGAGAGTGAATGCATTGGTCCCAATAAACCCTAAGTGGGGTCACTCAAGAGGCGTGTTGAAGTGGGATAAGGGTGTAAGTCTTGTATGTCTATGTTTATATGTTCTTGGGGTGTAAGTCATGTATGTCTATATGTTATTTGTGCTGAATGTTGGTTATATTTGCTATGCTGATTATTCATGCTGAATGCTGGTTAGTAGTTATATCATACACTTTCTGTCAAACTGTCAAACAAAGTAGTGTGTTTGATCATTTATGGCCCCTCTCTTTCCCTGACTGACAGGTCTGTAGGTACACTTTAATTTATGACAGGTCTGGGGGGTAACCCTATCCACTGTATCAGTGGGTCAATCTGGCTAATTTGTGTCTGGTAGTGGTGGAGAGGGCTGTGTGGGGGGAATAGTCCCCCGCCCAACAAAAGGTGTTTATGTTAATGAGTTTGGTTTATTAGATTAAATTATAAATTATCAAACACACTACTTTGATTGACAGTTTGACAGAAAGTGTATGATATAACTACTCTGGTTATATTTGCTATGCTGGTTATTTGTGCTGAATGCTGGTTATATTTGCTATGCTGGTTATTTGTGCTGAATGCTGGTTGTATCTGCTATATGCTGGTTGTTTCTGCTATATGCTCGTTATATCTGCTGAATGCTGGTTATAAGTACTGAATGCTGTTTGAATGAGCTGATGGATGTTTGAGAATATTATAGGGACTGAATGTCGGTTTAAGTATTTTTTCTTTCTTTTTCCTTTTTCTTTTATGGAGTCAACTCTTGTTTTATTTCTATTATTTTTTTTACATTATTATTTTATTTTTTACATTATTATTTTGTTGAGTGATTGATCCTAGTTTGGAGGCTGCACGGTTGTTGTCTACTTGTCACGACTTGTGACGTAATGAAGATAGGACTGATGCAAGTGCAGTATGAACAGTTTTATTTGATGAGAAACAAAGGCAGGTAAATCCAAAACGTGATCCAAAATGTAATCCACAAACATGCAAGAGGTCAGGCGATCGGCAAACAGGCATAAACGGGGCTAGGCAGGAATCAAACTCGCGGTCACGGAAAACAGGGTCGAGATACAAAACATGAAACATAAACTATGACTATGAACTGGGAGAGGAGAAACCAGCGTGAACTAAACAAATGAATCTAAACATGACATGAACTATGACTATGGTTATCTATCGTAAGGAATCTAAACTAATCTAGTATACCGTATATTTAATCTAATCTAAACTACTCTAATATTCTGCGCCGTGTGCTGGAAGGCACGTGGTAAATATACAAACATAATCAGCATTGTAATGGCTGAGGGCAATTCAGACACACGTGAAACAACAACCAATAACAGAACGGGGAGGCGACATAACAGAAACATAAACAATTGTCAACGAATTGTCAACGACATAAAACGATTGTCAACAAGGGAAAAGCAGGTGCTCGCGCACCTGCACCTGCACGCGCGCTCACATGCTCCACAGCGCACTGCTTAAAAGGGAAATCATGACACTACTTTTCTTGAGTGAGTTTTTGGCTGGCTGGCCACGTGGGCGCGTTCTGCATCAATTGACACTGAACTGTGGTATCGTAAAACTACACATTGATCAGAGCAGGAAAGCGCTCCAATTCTGTTGAGTCAGCAGTCTGATTTCTTCATTTTTGAGTGACGTTCTCCTGTGGTAAGGATTGTGGTGTCGTGGGGTTCGATGCTGTGGCGGTGTACGGTTGTTGGGCTCTCGCTGGTGGGGGAGTGGTGGAAATGAGTTGAGGGTGTCCATGCCAAGCGAGATTCCACTTAGGTGAGGGGCAACATTCCAGGAGCCTTACATTAGGAAGATATCACTCTGTTATTAGATGTGACTGATTGATAATTAGAATAAGGTATGTTTGTGAAGTACTCCATACATAAGGAGATAGGTGTGTTTGATAAGCTCTGAAAATTAGTTTTGGAGACAAGTGTGAATGTTGCATTAATCAGTGTTTGAACATGAGCTAAATACATAAGGAGATAGGTGTGTTGATAAGCTCTGAAAATTAGTTTGAAGTGTGAGTGAAGGCCTCAGTGTGTGTGTGTGTGTGTGTGTGTGAGCTGGGTAACACAGAACTTTGTGAAATATTTCTGCTTTTTCATTGAATGTTTGAATCTGGTTTGAGTGATTACATCATTTGTATCATTTGGACTGTGGGGTGTGAGTCCGGTGGGACTGGTTATATTATAATAATTACTTTGATATCAATAACTGTTTTTGTTTTTTGTTTTTACAAAAATTGTGGAACAGCCAAGAACTTGGCATTGTAAATATTTTGGACATCTACCTGATTGACCATTGTGTAAATCACTTGGAACCTCTAGGCCTGTAATATATAAAAATATTCCCAGAAATTGGATATGTAGGCTTTTTGATCACTTACCCACATGCAGGTTGTGTGATCCAGCTGTGGAGACACAACCTTTGTTGAAGAATGCATGATCCGCTGTATTTCTGCTAATTGAGCTTGGGTGTTACATATTTGACTAAACTTACATTTTGTTATTTAGACTGAGTGTTACATATCTAGTTCGTTCTTTTCATTAATACCAAGCGCTATACATTGTCTTTGGCATTTAAGTCAAGTGTTAAATACATAAATATATATATATAAAATCTACTCTTGTATTTTTGCACTCTTGTCGGCTGAATTAAGAGTTATGTATACCACATACTCTTGTACCTTTAATATTTAAGGCAAAATTATGGATCTTCAGTAGCCTATGTCCCAATTCGCACTGTATAGAAAAGGGAACCCTTTTCTCCTTTATTTATGAGTATAAAAGAAAGAGTGTTCATGAGAGTACATACTCATTCATTTAAAAAAGCACATTAAATTAGGAATTAAAGTGTTGAATGGAAGCAGAGTTAGTTACATTGCTTCGAGAAACACAGGGAGTCAGTAATCACTTCTGGAAGGAGCAATTTTATTTTGACATCAGAGGGTCGAGGCAGCCTGTAACAGAGCAAAGAAAAAACACATTTTTGGTGCGAATAACTAATATATTAAATTTAACAGAAGTACAAGAAAAATTTCCCTACGTTAATTGGCGGAGACTGATAGAAAATAACTGGACAATGGATAATTTGGAAAAGCTGCTAGACAACTTTTTCCATCCTGAGTCTCTGTGGTATTTTGCCCAGGCATCCATAGCTCCCCAGGTTGAGCCATACCTCAGATTAGGAGAAGAAAGAGGTTTTGAAAAAGGAAAAGGGAAAACTGGACAGATTATAAATAATCCAGTAATAGAGGCATCCCCAGTTCTGAGACAAGTTTATTGTGTAAAACAATCAGCAGAGGGTGAACTTGCGTCATTAGATAAACACACGACACTGAGGGTACTTGTGGTAAAGATTATACCAAACGGCGATGGGCATCATCTGTCACTCAGACTGTCTCAAGGAACTGTTAAGAGTTGGGAAAGATTAATTATAAATTGGAGTCCTGTGGCATTAAAAAAGGGTGACTGATTATCTAGGCTTAAGCACTTTTGTTATTCCGGAAGTGTGACAAAATGACACCTACTTCTGTGGAACAGAAGATAACCACCCTTGTAGAAGTGTTGGGGTCTAAGTACCCACTGTGCAAGGAGTACATTGCTAAAATCTCAGAAAAATGGCACAAAAGAACTAAGCTCTTGACAACAAAGTGGCCCTGAGAAGGGACATTTGACGTGGCGTTGTGTGATGAGATGGAAACATTGATAAAAAATTATAAGGTCAGTGATAAAAGTAAGCTGAGAGAACCAAAGCGGGAAAAAGAGCAAGAGGTCCTGAGACTGTTCAAAAAAGAAGGAGAAGACTCATGGATGAGCATAAAACAAGTGACGCATTGGATGAGAAAAGAAAGTAACAAGTCAGATGAAAAAACAGAGGAGGAGGTTAGGCCTCCTCCTTATTCGTTATTTAGGTCATCAAATCCATTTGCATCCCCTAACCCGTCTGTGCCCCCTAACGTAGTTGCACCCCATAATCCTTTTTTGCAACCTGGAGGTCTGTACCCAATGATAAAGGGGACAGTGCAGGTAGCTGGGGATGTAGAGATGGTTGAGAAAGATGGAAGCATGACTGGGAAAAGAGGAGAAGCTTAGAGGGTGAAAGACAGGGCAAGGAAAAGAAGAAGAATTATATAGATGCTTATTCTCAGATAAACACTGCCACTGGAGAATTAACAGAAAGGGTATTGCAGAGTGAAGGGAGACTATCTAAAAAAGGCTGTGATGGTTTAGTTAAAGGGAAAGCCTGTGAAAGAATAGAGGAGTCAGATTATGCTAGGGAGGATGAAACAGATTTAGAGGTGAGAGAGGAAGCCAAATTAGATAGGGCCGAGGGAGGAGTAGAAGATACACAGAAACAGCACAGTATGGTGGGAAGACCCTCACTAGAACAGTGTAGATTCCAGGAAGTAGAACACAGGTGAGTTGTAGGTGGAGACTTGTATTTTGAAAATGTTGAAGAAGAAAATACTCCATCGGGGACATTGCTCAGACCAAGCGATATAACTCCCCTTCCGTCCTGGTCACAGGGAGAGAGGGGGAGACTTAGAGCTTGAAATCAGACAGACCCAAATAAAGTGGTGAGAGTATTTCCAATTTTGATTAAGGGCGCACAGGCCCAATATGTGCCCTGGGCTACACAGGATCTCGATGGGCTGATCCCTCGCCTTCCTGATATCCATGAGGGGGCTGGGAAGTGGATCACGGTGTTTGAAGAAGAAACGATGGGCAGACTGCTTGGTGTAGGAGATATAAAGGCACTTCTAGCTAAAGTTCTAGGAGGAGGTAAGATGACTAAAATTCTGACAGCAGCACATATGAGAGGGGGCCATGGGAACCACACAAGCAGATGGGGTTTCCTTCAATCATCACCGCCCCAATTTGTGGCAGACATTAAGAACTAAGTATCCCTCACAAGTGGATCCCAAGTCTTTGAAAGTGGAACAGCTGGGGGAAACAGAAAATCCAATTGCTTATGTTCACCATCAGCTAAAAAGATGGAAGCAAGAGACAGAGAAGGATCCTGAAAGAGATCCTGTGCTAACCCCATGGTTCAGAGAGGCAATACTGGATGCTATGCCGCCGGCTGTAAAAGGCAAGCTTGAAGATGTGGTCTGCTCTAAATCACACAAGGAGTTCTGTGATTATGTGGCTCACTCTGTCGAACAATATAGAAAAAGCGAGCAAAAACTGAAATCCCAGGAGAGAGAATTGCAGCGAAGACTGGCACAATTACAGCTTAATGAGCTGACGACTAAAAATAAGAAAAAGACTCCAGTTCCTGACAAAGAAGAGGCAGGACAATCAGCAGTGATGGCTCCTATGAATACACCTCCCCCACCTGCTGTTCAGTCAAACCCTCGGGCAGCTCCTCCTGCATCGCAGCAGCATCCTGTGCCTGTCATATATGTTTATCAGCATCCAAACAACATGAACTGGCAGAGAAGACCACCCCCAAGAGGACAGAGAGGAAGAGGCAGAACTACTGTTGGTCCTCATGGAGTATGCTGGGGATGTGGCCAAAGTGGACACAAAAGACATCATTGCCCCACCAATACATGGCACCAGCCTCCCGGGGGTAGAGGGGAGGGGAGCCAGATTCAGACCACTCGGGAACCTCCATATGGCCCAATCAATCCATGGGGAGGGCCGAATCTGGGTTATTAGGGGTGCCCAGGGAATCCTATTGGGAAGGGTCAGCTTCCACTTATAACAACTAATGCTGATCAAGAACCTATGCTGCAGGTTAATGTTGAGGGCAGAATTACACCCATGATGGTAGACACTGGAGCTACTTACAAATGTGTAAGTCCAAATTATGGCTTTCACCTCCCCATGTCTGGCAGATTTGCCAAGACTGTATGATTCTCGAGACACACGCAGTTAATTCCAATGACAGCTCCAATTTGTCTACAAGCCAAAAATGCAAAGGTAAAAATACCAATTTTGGTGTCAGATCATACTCCTGTCAATTTTTTAGGAAGAGATGTGCTTTGTAAATTAAATCTCCAAATTTGGTGCTCCCCAGATGGAGTATACATAGACAGCAAGGGAATCAACACACAAATGTTTCTTTCAGAACCAAAAGCAAATGTATATTGGTTGGGAAAATTAGATGATGATGTAGAGAAAAGCTTTAGTAAGTGGGGGAAATACATTGAGGCTCAGATCTCTGGGGCTAAAAAACCAGAAACTGCATTTCATTGCACTATGATTTATGACACAGACTGTGACCCGGAAATTGAACAACGCCGGTTAATCAGAACAAAGGAACATATGAACATATTCCTATGATGTCACAGTACATTATCATACTGGCACAGGGCACGACTATGCAAATTGACAGTTGCGAATTCATTGACAACTGGTTTCAGGTTCCAAACTCAGTACCACATGTGACACTTTATGTAAATAATGGATGGGATTCAAATGACTTGGGGCCTATGATGAAGGAGGCAGGAACAGCTAAGTGGGAGAGTATAGAGAATCTTTTGATTTTTCAATCTGCTGACAAAACATTCCTTAAAATTCTTTGTGCTACTGTCATGGTAGGAACTCCGCAGGTAATAGTGATTGATGACAACACCCAAATACAGATGCCAGAAACACAGGTGGTAAACTCTAGGATGGCCGAGTTGCTAAAAGACATGGAAGAACAGGTACCAATTGAACTGTGGTCTCAGCATGATGCTGATGTGGGCCTAGTAAAATCTGCCAGCCCAGTGCAGGGATTTTAGCCAGCGGTGGGTGGAGCACAGACACACAGGAGGCTGTTTCAGTGTTATGGGAGATTTTATTCAAGTCAATCGGTGAGTGGGGGTGCGTGTGTGGGTTTGTGTGTGTGTGTGTGGGTTGAAGGGCGATCGGGCAGTGAGGGTCTCAGCTGTCGGCAGTTACAGCCAAGGGGGCGGGGTGGAGCCGTCACTCGCATCTGAGTCACCTGAAACCAGGAAAAAACACACAACAGTGATTAGCAGACATGCACGCGTCGGCAAAACTGCATAAAACATGCCAGAGATTCGCACACATACTCGGAGATACTTGTCTCTTTCTGCAACCCCATCAGCAGACCAAGCTGCAGGGACAGTGATTAAATTTTTGACCAGAGAAGTAATTCCCAGATTTGGCATACCGTCGCAGATTAGCTCTGACAACGGCTCAGCTTTTGTTCAAAAAACAGTGAAAACAGAGATTGGGATGTGTTTATCACCCTCAGTCACAGGGAATGGTGGAAAGGGTGAACGGAACTCTTTAAGCTAAGCTTAACAAGATCTGTGCTGACACTAAACTTAATTAGGTAGATGCTCTACCTCTTGCACTGATGAATTATCGCATGCAGACTAACAGAATTACGCATCTAACACAGCATGAAATGCCCCTCCATGCCTGTACCATATCTTAGAGGTCCTTATGAAGGTCCACCACTGGAGCAATTGCAAATGGAACTGAAAGCTTATATGCAGCAACTAACTGTTATACATACAGCTATCTATTCACAGGAACAAAGCAGAGGCCCAAGAGAAGAAACGGTGGTTCCTTGTCCAGTGGCTCCTGGAGAACAGGTGTACTTAAGAGTGTTCAGGAGTAAGTGGAATGAGCCAAGAAGAGAGGGGCCATACAAAGTGGTAAGAGCAACTCCAACAGCAATACAGGTAGAAGGAAGCACCACCTGGTATCATCTAAATTACTGCACTAGAGCACCTAGTTTGAGACCTAGGAAAAACGAGGACCAGGTAATCCAAGGGGACAATCCAGTGGCTGACATCTCAGAAGAAAAGACAAGACAAGACGTGAGAGTGGGCCTAAATGAATGTAAGGGAGAACCAATGGCCGGCTCAGGTGATGTTGGAGAAGAAGGTCAGTCAGGGGTCACACCAACAGAGCCGGAGGAAGGAATTGATCCTGTTTCTGAGGGTGGCCCTGATGATCCTGATACACCTGCTGAAGGAGAAAAAGGTAACTCACTGCCCATCCAGCCAGGAGAGGGGGATGAGCCATTCCCAAGCCATGAGCCGGAGACAGAGAGGAAGTTCCTGCTGCTGAACATGGTGCTAGTGTACCTTTTGGGAATTTTCCCACGAATCCAGGCCCAGGTAGACATCCTTTCCAAGACAACCTTTTCACAATTGACTATTCAGCTCTTGACTAATGTCCAGAACAGTACTGAACTAGAGCTGAATGAGACGATCAGTAAGGTAAAGCATACGGCTTATGTACTCTTAAAATACCAGCATCAGGGCTATATTGAACCCCCACAAAAAGCAAGGGAAAAATTTAAGATAAGGAGTGCTAGAGCAGAAACCAAGGAGAGGTTACTAGAAACAGCTCAAGAAAATGAGTGGTATAAATGGGCGACATATACAGCAAAGTTGTCACAAATGAGTAATTGTCTAATATGTTCACCATCACCGTTAAAAAGACTTATGGTGGTACCTAACCCATATGATTACAGACAATGTGCCAAATTTAATAAGGATTTCTGTCACTTGCATCCAAAGATCAGACCATACTGTCTTGCCGAGTGCTTAGCTTTCCTAGGTAATCCATATTACAGAATATATTATAACTCATCACAATGGGAACTAGGGTGTCAACGCCTAGACATGCGAGTAGACCTCAAAAAGAGGAAAACTCCTGTAAAATATCAGATTGATTATGCATTAGAATACGAGTGTTTTAATAGGTCGCAGGGAAGCCATGATATGGGTAAATTTCAAGGTATAACGTGGCAGCTAGATGAAAATTCCTTTTGGCAAACAGATGTCCTTAAGAAAACCGTATATCATGCCACAGCAACAGTAGAAAGAAATATAAGGGCCATCAAAATGCACTAACCGAACCTTGACATTCCCTCTGATATTCCCACATGCAGAACAAACAATAGCAATAGCTGATTTCTTTTGGCTTTGTGGGGGCCGACGGTTAAGAGCCACTCTGCCTAAAGAATGGATGGGAATATGTACTAGAGTCCATATGCTTCAGGAAATCTCCATGACAAGCTGGGATGCAACTTGGGTAGTTCAGGGGAACAAAAAGGGCAGTCGTAGGCCAAAAAGGGCGTATCAGGCAGATCCCAAGGTGTATATAGACTCAATCGGGCAACCAAGGGGCATAGCAACCAAATAAAAGCCCAGGGATGTGGTTAAATCGGGATTTGAGTCCAAATTAGTTTGGATATCACCCAATAAAAATGCGGAGTGGATTAACTATATTTACTATAATCAGCAGAGGTTCATTAATTACACTGACGATGCATTGTCAGCATTAGGAGAGCAGTTAGATGCCACAAGTAAAATGACATGGCAGAATAGACAGGCATTGAATTGGCTTCTAGCATAAAAAGGGGGTGTTTGTGTATTATTTGGGGACCAGTGTTGCACATTTATTTTTAACAACACTACACCTGAGGGAACTTTCACTGAAGCAATGAATAAACTGAAGAACTTAAGGCAGGAGGTCACCGAGAATGCAAGTAAAGATGCACATGCTTGGGATTGGTTTGAGTCTATGTTTGGACAATGGGGGTCATGGCTTACAAAGCTGGGAATAATTCTAGGGATTGTTATACTGGTTGTTGGACTACTGTTTTGTTGTGTGGTGCCTATACTGAAATCCTTTCTGGTCAAAGCCACTGTTAAGCACATGTCACTCGTGACTGGGACAATTGTGGACTATGATCTGTGTAAGGGCAGTGGACATTTAAAAAGACATTTTGATCTTATGCCCTCTAAGCCAGAGTGGATGTCTGATCAGCTGCAACAGGATAGAACAGATTCCAGTTCCTCAAGTGAGGACAAAGAAGAAGTTTGATGAGCCATGCCCTAGGTGTAAGTACTAGCTTGACCTCTCCCCAAGGGTGGCCCCCTGCAATACGCAAAGTATCTGGGTCAAAGACAAACATTGCTAAGACATCCTCTGAAAAAGGATGTGATGGATTTTTTTTTTTTTTTTTTTTTGCTTTTTCCATTTTTCTATTTTTCTATTTTTGAATTTTTACATTTTCTATTACAATATACTCAAGTGTAATTAAGAGACAGAGTGATCACTGTCTGATTTATCATTGTAATCAAACTGAGAAAATTGTTTTGTATTCATGTTTATTAGTCTATACTTGTATCAGCTTATGTGCTTAATCAACTGTGTACTCTACATAACCGTGACAACCACGGGCAAGTGCTGAACCAAATGCATGCTCACGCTTACAAACATTGTCTTGATTTTTGTGGTTAGGGAAAGGGAGACAGAATCTTTTACTCCTTTCTAGCCAATGGGAGAGGAGATGTTTGTTTCTGGTCTCCAGAGAAAGTGGTTTCAGGATTTGGTCATTGGTAGATGGCTGACGTGATAATACATCACTAGTTAGTGTAAATAAAGGGACTGGATTGTGAGACTACTCTCTCAAACTAGGTGGGACTTAGTAAGTCCCAGAGGGGGAAAATATATATAGAAAACATCTATGAAGTGTATTCAATATGTGTAACTAACATTCGGATATGTTAATGAAGTGTACTCAATATGTAACCAACATTTAGAATTATTACTTAAGCATAACCGAATAATCAATATTAGTTAAAAAACATAATGTATATGTATGATCAGTAGTTAGAAGCTTAATCTAAATAGAACAATGTTTGATCAAGTTATATTCTGAGTGTGTATTGAGTTGGATAAACTCTGGTGTCTTACTGTACACTAATTGTTCTTTCTGTACCAGCCTGTATCCTCCTCCTCAGAAGCAGATATAACTTTGAGGCCGATACCAATTAATGATCTAGGGTAAGGCTTGGGGAAAAAAGGCGTGTGGATCAAGGTCAGGACACAAGCCTATGTGAAACCTTTTTTAAAAAAGAAGAAACAACCATGACCTCATGAAATCGTAACTGTGCATGCTCCATAAATTTGAGATAACACATAGACATGAATATTTAATTGTGGCAAAGAAGATTGGTCTGTTTTTAATGAAGAAAGGCAAAATCCGCCTTAAGATAGATACACTGTGGAGGAAGGTATATAAAATGCTGTGTGTGCTTTCATAATTGGGACTCTCTGCAGACTGTCACACTTTATTGGTTTTCAATAAAGTTTATTTACTTTTTGACATCTGCTAAATTCTCTGGCTCTGAAGTTTTTGACTTAGGCTAAAAAGGTTGATTTTATCCACGACAAGTGTTGTCGGTTGAGGCAGGTGCGTGCATTTGAGGCTGGTGAAGAAGCTATCACTCACGTCCAAGGTAACACTTGATGGATGAAAGATCTGTAGGAAGATCGATCATGTGCCAGTTGGATAAGTTGGGCCAAGGTCTTCTCCGTTGTTGTCTTGATGGTTGTATGTTGCAATGGAGAAAATGAGCCTGTGAAGTCGTGTCTTTGTGGGCAAAGAAATGTCCTTCGATTTGAAAATTCTGTCCAATGATTTCATCGTTGATTTTCCCATGGTTATTCTTCGTTTCACTTCTTCGAGAGTCGTTGCCTTCATGTTGATCATTGATCCAAGTAGGCTGAAGTCGTTGATAACCTCAATTTCGTCTCCACCCAGGTCAAGGGTTCGTCGATCGTAATTTTCATTGGTCATCACCTTGGTCTTCTTGAAGTTCAGCAACAGTCCCATTTCCTGGCTCTCTCTTTTAACTGTCCGCAGTAAGCTCTTCATTCCTACTTCAGTGCCCGCTATCAAGGTAGTGTCGTCCACATACCGTAAATTGTTCACGTTTCGGCCTCCAATTCTGATCCCTTATTTGACCTTTCAAGTCTGGCTTTTCTGAAGATTGTTTCCACGTACAAGTTGAACAAGAATGGTGACAGGATGCAGCCTTGTCTGACGCCTCGTTCCACTGTGAACCATTCGGTGTTTCCATATACCGTTCGGACGGTTGTTTCTTGTTGACCATATAGATTTCTGGCTAGTCAGATGGTCTGGTATGCCCATGTTCTTGAGTGTTTTCCATAGCTTCTCATGATCGATGCAGTCAAACGCCTTGTTGCAGTCAATTAAACACATGTACAGACTCTTCTGGTATTCTTTGGCCTTTTCCATCATCCATCGAACATCTGCTATGATGTCACGTGCGCTTCGGCCTCTTCTGAACCCTGCTTGTTCTTCTGGAAGTTCTCTGTCAACGTAAGGCTGTAGTCGTCTTTGTATGATCTTTAACAGAATCTTGCTGGCATGTGATATTAGAGCGATGGTTCGGTAGTTACCGCAGTCTGTTGCATTGCCTTTTTTTGAGAATAGGAACGAAGATTGATCTGGTCCATTCTGTCGGCCATTTTCTAGTTTCCCAAATTTTCTGGCAGAGTTTTGTGATTACATCGATGACTGTTTCTGATGGTTTGATAAGTTCGATAGGTATTGCATCGCAACCTGGAGCTTTGTTGTTTGACAAAAGCTTGATGGCAGCAATGACTTCTTCCTTCAGTATGTCTGGTTCTTGCTCGCATACAGGGGGTGCTTCTTCTTCAGTTGCTGTATCATTCTTGTAGAGATCTTCTGTATATTGTTTCCATCGGCTTTTGATTTGTTCTGTCTCGTGTAGTATATTCCCGTTTTTGTCTTTCAGCATGCCCATCACTAGTTGAAAATTCCTTCGGATCTGCTTGATCTTCTTGTAGGCTGCTCTTGATCTTCCTTTCGTATGTTCATCTTCAATTTCTTTGTACATAGTTTGGTAAAATGCTTCCTTATCTTTTCTAATAACTCTTTTCAGCGTTTTGCTGATTTTGTCTGCCGCCTGTTTGTTGCCTCTAGCTTTGGCTTGTCTTCGTTCTTCTATAATTTTCAGCATTCCTTCTGATATCCATGGTTGAGTTGTCTTTTTCTTCACATGCAGTGTTGTTTTCATTTCTGCTACAATCGTGGTCTTTATTTCGGTCCATAACTCTTCTGGCTCTTTATCTTCTGTGTTCAATACATCAGGTTTCAATACATCAGGGTTAGGTTTTTAGGGGTCAGAGGATATGGTTAGGTTTAGGGACTGGTTATGTAACCCAGCCAAGGTTATACAATTATAGAATTATTCTGGAAATTATTTAATTTGACATGTAGGGCAATTATTATGATTATTATTATTCTTTCTTATTGTTTTTTTTTGTTTATTTGTATTTTTCGTTATTATGGTCTTGATGCTGTTGATTTGAGATTTGAGCCAATAGGAAGGCAAGGGGGAGTGGAAGTCCCGCCTCCATGTAATATTTCTTTTGGCAGATGCCTATTTTTTTCTTTTTCAGTTGAGCCACGTAGCTGTCTCAACGTAGCAGAACTGTCTGTTGTATTTCTTATATATCAAACTGGAACTTTGCATTGAAGCTTCCCAGTATATACTGCTGCATAATCTTTTTATTTTGTGTCGTTAGAATGGATTTTGGTGAGTTATCTATTTTGATTTTTTTTTAAACTTGTTATGTAGTAAATTCAGCTAGCTAGCATAGTTTCTGCATAGCACTGCTGTTGCAGATAATTGATATGTTTACCTGTCCTAGAGATATTGATAGCACAGAAATTACTTTTGTATTGTATGTACTTTAATTCATATTTGAAGAGAGACATGTTTTATAAAGGAAGTCATGATTCAGTCAAAGTGGCTGGCTGCCTCGTAACATTTTAGTTAATTGGATCTTGGAATGGCGGCACTTAGGTGCTAAGAAAGAACACAAAGAGATATGTGTCATTTTATTTTTCTACTTTATTGTGAAGAATGTTTGCAACACATCATACTAAGAATTGTATGGTATTTTATGTTTGTTCAGGCTAATGCAATGAATACCCATTGCAGTTCTTTATACTTCGTGTGTATTACTCAGATTATGGGTAAACGTATTTGTGAAATTGAAATGGCTACTAAATAGTTGTACAACATTTAGGAATATAGTCTTTACAACATGATTAGGCTTAATGATTAATAATCCATTTTTTGTGAATAATCCTATGCTGATGTTGTTTTTAGTTCTTTAAGAAGAACAGTGTAATGACCAGTATAGTGTTGAGATTAATAGAATGTAAGCAATGTCCTGTTTCTTTTAATAAGTGAACAGGCCAGGTTTTTTGTGTGGATGAACAGTCTACTGCAGAGGATTGACACCAGACAGAAGATACACCAGCAGAGCTCCTGGAACCCCTCTTCTTTGAATCACTTAATCAAGATTTCCCTAATCAGGGAATGGCGAGCCACCCAAACAATTGCATGCAGAAGATTTGAACACCTCCCTCAGGATACCCGCCTATGCGCCAGGACTGACACAACTTGTGGGTAGGATTTGAAACAGAAAGAACCCTTTTGTAAGAGAACCAGAAAACTGTAAATCCATTTATTTCACTTAATTCAGTTCCATTTTATTGTGACTGTCTTTTATTTTGATCAATGGTTCATAAGTAAAGCCGGCAACTTAACTGTACTTATCTTGTCCACTGGTCTCAATCCATTTGGTTATTTGTCAGTACACCTCCCTCCGAATCTAGTACTGGTCCTATAATATGTGGTTAACTGGTATCATGCCTGTTACATAAAAAATGGCGAGCCTAGCCAGGAGGTGTGTGGCATAAATTTGCATATTCATAATCTTAGAATTATTAAATTAATCAAAGTTCAATCAAATTTAGACGTTTGTGAGACCAGGTTAGAGTGCTAGATTGACGTCTGGCAGAGTAAATATAGATGTGAATAGGTATTCAAGTAATTGTTTATGCTTGTCCAACAATTCTGAGGTGAAATGGAGATTGTACAGTTAGAGGGTGTAAAGGTGCCCAATTCTTTGATAATAAGTGGGCTTACCAACCCTACAGTAGATGAGGAGCTCTATGATGTCTTGAAAGTTCATGGGTCCATAGCGAGGGTAATTCCCATTTCCAACCCTCACCCTGAATTTCATGAGCAGACAATAGTTGAGTATGAGTATGGGTCAGCCATTGAATCAATAGGTAACCAATTACCTTTTAGACATCAAAATTCAGAGAACCCATTCATTCCTTACCACATTAAAGCCCTGAGTAGTGTGTACTCTTCCCAAGTGAGTACTGACGCCACAACTTCTTACCTTAGTGTACTGAGGGGGATTGCTAAACAAAGTGGAAGGTCTTTCAATGAAGTGTTGCAGGAGGAACATTGATAAGCTTATCTCTCATACAAGCCCTGTTGTCACATCTAAGCCAACCATGCGAACGAGAGACAAGCCACTGCAGCACAGTGTTAAAACTCGACTCAAAATAAGCCCCATAGATGTCAATCTCACCGAGGTTCAGAGGGTCATTGTGGAACACATAGTGAAAAGTGAGGGAACTACAGTACAAGCTCAGGTATCATCGAAGCTCAGAACCTTCTCCAGGAAACATCCATGTCCAAGTGGTGAGACAGATTATGATACATGGCGAACAAATGTTGAGCTCTTCTTAGAAGACCCATTTATGTCTGATCTACACACAGCTAGGAGAATTATGGAAAGTCTGTTACCCCCAGCTGCAGACATTATCAAACCATTGGGACCTCAAGCTGCCCCAAGGGCCTATATTGAGCTACTAGATTCAGCTTTTGGCATAGATGAAGACGGAGATTAATTGTTTGCGAAGTTTATGAATACTCTCCAGAATGCAGTTGAGAAACCTTCCAACTATCTCCATAGGCTGCAATCAACATTGAGCAAGGCTGTCCGTAGAGGTGGGTTTCTCAATCTGAGACAGATCGTCACCTTCTTAGGCAGTTTTGCCGAGACTGCTGGGATGACGTGCTTATTACTGACCTTGGTCTTCAGAAAAAGAAAGAACCCACCTACTTTCAAAGAATTGTTGCTCTTGCGCCGCACAGAGGAGGACAAACATGCCATAAAGTTAATACGCATGAAACAACATCTAGCAGAAAGAGCAGCCCAGCACCCATTCTGCCTGTGCTTACTACCAAGATGTTGGTATTGTAAGTGAGCAGCGACCAACCAAAGATGAACTATCTCCAGAAACTGCAAACTTGAGGAGGAAAATTGCTGAGCTTAAGGTCCAACTGGCAACCCTCATATCTCAGAAACAGAAGAGAGCCAAACCAGTTAAAGCTAAGTCAATCTGCAAGAACACTCCTTAGTCTACATCATCAGAGCCAGTTTTTACTTAGCAACAAGATTCAGACCTGACCCATAAATCTAAGCCCAGACCATGGTACTGCTTTCAGTGTGGGGAAGATCAGCATATTGCCGCTTTTTGTAGCAATGCCCCAAGTGCCCCCATGGTGGAAAGTAAAAGAAAAGAGTTAAAGGAAAAGCAGCACCAATGGGAGTCTCAGAACAAATCAACTGACCCTGACTCTTTAAAAAGCCTAAGCATTCCTGTTGCGGGACAGACAGGAACTTGTGAAATTCAAAGACGTCCCAAAAAGCGACATCAAGCAGCAGTGAATTCTCACTCTACTGAATGCTCAAGTACCTTATCCAAGAGGCTGGTGGGCACAAAGTGTACAGCGCAGGTGAGAACAGCTGAGAACAATTGTAGTTGTCTTTTAGACACTGGATCACAAGTGACCACCATTCCCTGGTCGTTTTATGAAGCTGCCTTGTACATACAGCCTATCAAACCCTTGAGCCACTTGCTTGAAGTTAGTGGAGGGAATGGACAGCCTGTACCCTAGAAGGGATACATTGAAGTTTCCATTACTTTCCCAAAGGTATTTGTTGGTACTGAAATTGAAGTGACAACTTTAGCCTTGGTCGTACCTGATCTTCGTGCTGATGGTCAATCCCAAGTCCTAATAGGCACGAATACCCTTGATGCACTTTATGAAGAATACTCCAACCTGGAGGCCCTTAAGCATTGTCCTTCCCACAATGGGTAGAGAGATGTGTTGAACATCCTTGAGATAAGGCATAAGCAGAACATGGGTGGTCCTCTGGGCTTAGTGAAACTACATGGCAAGGAGCCTATGGTTGTTCCAGCTGGTCAGAGAATTACCCTTAGTGGGTTGGCCATCATTGACCAATTCAACACTGAAAAGAGTGTGATCTTGGAGCCACCATCTGTGTCCTCCCTGCCAGGCGGTATCTTCCTGCCCAGTTGTTTGCTCCACCTTCCAGCTAGACCGCCTTACCGGCTACCTGTTTCACTGAACAATGAAACTGACCATGACGTTATCATTCCACCTAATTGCATTATTGCTGAGTTAAATGCAGTATATGGCGTCATCCCTTAGGAATGTGAAGAAAGCTCTGTAGATTGTCATGGCAAGTCAGAATTAGCTTAGAAATCCAACCTTAGCTTTGATTTTGGTGACTCCCCATTATCTCCAGAGTGGAAGGAGAGAATTGTTAAGAAGCTGAATGTGATGCCTGAGGTGTTTGCCCAGCATGATCTTGATTTTGGTCGGACATCCAAAGTGAAACATCATATTAGGCTTTCTGATGAGACCACATTTAAACACAGGCCACATCCCATCCATCCACAAGACATCGCAGCAGTGCGCAGACATCTTCAAGAGCTGAGAGATGCCGGGGTAATTGGAGAATCAGAGTCCCCTTTCTCATCACCAATAGTCGTTGTGCGGAAGAAGAACGGTGATGTGAGACTCTGCATAGACTATCGCAAGCTGAATCTCCAGACTGTCAAGGATTCTTATGCATTATCTAACTTAGAGGAATCCTTTTCAGCTCTGACTGGCTCACGGTGGTTTTCAGTCCTTGATTTGAAGTTTGGGTACTACCAAATAGAGATGGAGTGCGACAAGTACAAGACTGCATTTGTGTGCCCCTTGGATTCTGGGAATTCAATAGAATGCCTCAGGGGATCACTAATGCACCAAGCACCTTCCAGAGATTAATAGAGAGGTACATGAGAGATCTGAATCAGAAAGAGGTGTTAGTCTTTTTAGATGACCTCATCATATTCTCTCGTACTCCAGAAGAACATGAGAGGCGCCTGATGAGAGTTTTACAGCGTTTGAAAGAGTATGGCCTAAAGCTGTCAGCTGAGAAATGTAAATTTTTCCAAACATCAGTTCGCTATTTGGGCCATAGTGTCTCAATGAATGGTGTTGAAACAGATCCTGAGAAGATTAAAGCCCTTAAAACCTGGCCTTACCCCAAGAATCTCAAGGAACTTAGGTCGTTCCTTGGCTTCTCAGGATACTATCGTAGATTCATTAAGGATTACTCAAAGATCATTAAACCCTTGAATGACCTTACAGCTGGATATCCTCCGCTTCACAAGGGGGCAAAGAGGACACACACTGATGTAAAGTATCTGAATCCTCAAGCTCCTTTTGCTGATCGTTGGACACCAGCCTGTGAAGTAGCTTTCAACACCATCATTGAGAAACTTACTAGCGCTCCTGTTCTTGGGTTTGCAGATTCGAAACAGCCTTACATCCTGCACACGGATGCAAGTACAACGGGCCTTGGAGCGGCTTTATGTCAAGTGCAGCACGGAGAGAAGAGAGCCATTGGTTTCGCGAGTAGAGGGCTGTCCCGTAGTGAAGCTAAATATCCAGCCCATAAACTGGAATTCCTTCCCTTAAAATGGGCAGTAACAGAGAAATTTTTTGAGTACTTGTATGGGAATTCTTTTACAGTCATCACTGACAGTAATCCACTCACTTATATCTTAACCCTCTTACCCCTAAGTTCCCACAGTATTATGTCCCATATCCCTATATTCCCCAGAGAAACAGCACGCCAACCCTGAGTTCCTGGGCCAAAATCAACATTTTAATTTGAACATTTTTAGGCCTTGAAACAACTTATAATAATGTATTTGTGTAATATTACTTTGAAAATGAAGCAGTTCAGTGTTTTTACTAAACTTAGAGCACAATTCTTAACTAGAGAAATTACGAAAAAAAAATGCTCACTAAAATCCTTACACTCATTTAGAAGTACCATACGAGCATCAGCGTGGTCAATGCCTTTGAATAAATTCAAGTAAATAATAAATAAATAAATGCATTTTAGCGCCAAAAGTCAAGTTTCTGGTGATAATCAGACCAGCAGGTAGTGTTTTCACGAATGCACAGAAATGGTCCCGTTATGACTCCAGACCCCTGCAGTGTCAGTCGCACTGGTTGATGCTGAAGATGAAGATGGATCAGGGTCTGAATCAGGAGAGTTTGCGTCTCTATCAGTTTCGGTTTCGGTTTCAACATCGCCTGAACTTTCACTGCTGTCACTATCTAGAATCCTCGCTCTTGCCTGTGTAACTGTATATGTTTTTTCTTTTTTTTCACTGTTTTAGATGTACCTGTGTTCACTGTAGGTGTAACTTTAGCTGGAACACAATTAGCTTTTCGTTTTGGCATTTTTAGTTCACTTCTACTAGTACACCAATATTCACGCTTGGATCAGCTTCATCGTAATGATGGTGTAATGTCATAATCACGTCCTGACGTCATGACGTCATCAACCTTCCAGGTTAAAAAAAATAATTAAATAAGTAAGGAATCATAGCAGAGTATTGCCGGTACACCGGCCTTACAGGGATAACGTTTACACTGTAAATCCTCTATATCGGCCTTACGGGGATTTGGCATAGACGACCAAGCCGGTATATTGTCCTTAGGGGAATAGATCAAAGACGGGCAAGCCGGTTTTTCGGCCATACGGGGTAAGAGGGTTAACGTCCGCAAAACTAGATGCCACCGGTTACAGATGGTTGTCTGCTTTGTCTACATTCTCACGCAGCCTTCAGTACAAGGAGGGAAAACAAAATCAGGATGCTGATGCATTATCAAGATGTCCTCATGGAGAGTTGATAGATGACTCTATCTCACAGAAAGAACAAGAGCGGATAAAGTAGTTCACATTTAAGCATTTCGGCAAAGATGAGACGGCAAATGTTAGTCATGCCGTTGTCCAGGCAGTATGTGAAAGGCATTTAATCCAAGGAAGCTGTGAGTTACCAATAGCTCTAGTGGAGTCCCTATCCATCCACCCAGATGCAGTTCCAGACATTTTTGGTCAAGAGGAATTGCCAGACAGATGCCTAAGCATTCCCCTGTACACAAATGAAGACTTGAATCGTGAGCAGAGGTTAGACCCAGCCATTCGCTAAGTGATTGTCCAGTTGGAGATGGGTGAGAAGCCATGCCCATCTGTTACATGGAACTCCCTGAACTACCATTGCTGTTAAGAGAGTGGAATAGACTGGAATTGCGAGACAGACTCTTGTTCAGAAGACGCCAAGACAATGAACATCCCACATTCCAGCTGGTGTTACCTGAGAGGTTACGCCCTGTGGTGTTGGAGAGTCTACATGACCATATGGGCCACATGGGTGTTGAACGAACCATTGATCTTGTACGTTCCAGGTTCTATTGGCCTAAGATGGCGGCAGATGTTGAAAAAAAGTGAAGACTTGTAATAGATGTGTTCGACGGAAGGTTTTGCCTGAGAAATCTGCACCTCTGGTCAACATCAATGTTACCAGGCCCCTAGAGCTTGTTTGTATGGATTTCGTGTTAATTGAACCTGATCAAAGCAACACAAAAGATGTCCTCGTCATTACGGACCACTTCACAAAATATGCAGTGGCCATACCAATAGCAAATCAGAAGGCTTGCACTGTTGCCAAATGCCTGTGGGGTAACTTTATCGTTCATTACGGATTTCCAGAGCGCCTGCATAGTGATCAAGGCCCTGACTTTGAGTCACGTACTATAAAGGAGCACTGTGACCTTGCAGGAATTCAGAAAGTACGTACAACTCCTTACCATCCCGGGGTAATCCTGTTGAACGTTCTAATAGGACGTTACTCAATATTCTTGGCACTTTAAAAGATCAGGAGAAGTCTCATTGGTGTGACTTTGTGAAGCCTTTGGTCCACGCATATAATTGTACAAAGAATGAGGTAACTGGGTTCACTCCCTATAAGCTCATGTTTGGGAGGCAACCACGGCTACCTGTAGACATAGCTTTTGGGCTACCTGCTAGAGAGTGTCCCCAGAAGTCTCATTCACAGGACGTGAAGAGACTGAAAGCGCATCTGGAAGAGAGTTATTGAGTGGCAACCAGGAAATGCTGTGAAGTCTGCTGACAGAAATAAAGCCAGATTTGACAAATATATCAGAGAGTCAACATTGAGAGGCAAGATTTACTTATGTCTATGACCTTAATTCACCTACCACCAGTGTGGAAAATGCAGAGGAGAATTCAAAAGATGATTCAGTCCAGTCCAATCCAGATCCTCCAGTTAATGACATCCCTCCCGCTGTCAGTACTGATGATTCTCCAGTTAATTACTTACCTGAAGTAGTTCCTGTGCATTTTGAAGGAACTAACATATCCAAAGATTCATGTAGCTCCAGTCATGAGGATCCTGTGGAGAATGGAGAGAATGACTTACCTGATTTAGCTGTGATGAGTAATGATACTGAAGACACAGATACTCAAGCAAATGAGGAACCTGCAGTTACTGACAAAAATGAGCAGAGAGGATGTACAAGAAATCCAGGACTTGGAGAGAGAAACCAAACAATTACTGAACCCCCGTGAGACATTCTCTCAGAACACATGTGGAACCACGAAGGTTTCACTACCCCCAATTAGGGAACCCCCTTATTTCAGTAGTGCATTCATTATTTCAAAGCCTTAATACAGCCATAGTCAATTCCATGAGTGGGGTTGAGACATCAGAGGTCTTACCAAATATTTCCCTAGACCATCTTGAGGTAGTGTAGAGTCCTTTAGCTATATGCCAAGAGACTGGAATGTTTCCAGAGGGCATGTAACCCAGCCAAGGTTATACAATTATAGAATTATTCTGGAAATTATTTAATTTGACATGTAGGGCAATTATTATGATTATTATTATTCTTTCTTATTGTATTTTGGTTTATTTGTATTTTTCGTTATTTTGGTCTTGACGCTGTTGATTTGAGATTTGAGCCAATAGGAAGGCAAGGGGGAGCGGAAGTCCCGCCTCCGTGTAATATTTCTTTTGGCACATGCCTACTTTTTTTCTTTTTCAGTTGAGCCACGTAGCTGTCGCAATGTAGCAGAACTGTCTGTTGTATTTCTTATATATCAAACTGGAACTTTGCATTGAAGCTTCCCAGTATATACTGCTGCATAATCTTTTTATTTTGTGTAGCAAGAACGGATTTTGGTGAGTTATTTATTTTGAGTTTTTTTTTTAGAACTTGTAATGTAGTAAGTTCAGCTAGCTAGCATAGTTTCTGCATAGCATTGCTGTTGCAGATAATTGATATGTTCACCTGTCCTAGAGATACTGATAGCACAGAAATTACTTTTGTATTGTATGTACCTTAATTCATATTTGAAGAGAGACATGTTTTATAAAGGAAGTCATGATTCAGTCAAAGTGGCTGGCTGCCTCGTGACATTTTAGTTAATTGAATCTTGGAATGGCGGCGCTCACATGCTAAGAAAGAACACAAAGAGATATGCGCCATTTTATTTTTCTACTTTACTATGAAGAATGTTTGCAACACATCATACTAAGAATTGTATGGTATTTTATGTTTGTTCAGGGTAATGCAATTAATACCCATTGCAGTTCTTTATACTTTATACTTATTTGTGAAAATGAAATGGCTACTAAACAGTTGTACAACATTTAGGAATGTAGTCTTTACAACATGATTAGGCTAAATGATTAATAATCCATTTTTTGTGAATAATCCTATGCTGATGTTGTTTTTAGTTCTTTAAGAAGAACAGTGTAATGAGCAGTATAGTGTTGAGATTAATAGAATGTAAGCAATGTCCTGTTTCTTTTAATAAGTGAACAGGCCAGGTTTTTTGTGTGGATGAACAGTCTACTGCAGAGGATTGACACCAGACAGAAGATACACCAGCAGAGCTCCTGGAACCTCTCTTCTTTGAATCACTTGATTGGTTTAGGGTTAGTGTTACGGGATAGGGTTAGGGTTAGGGTTAGTTTTGCCCTAACAAAACTTGTTCACATTCGTTCTGTGTATCCATACACACTGGTGCTCTTCAGACGCTGAAAACACTATACAAATGATACGAAATATGATTGTTTACATTAAAATCTACAAGTTGATAATCATATATGCTAAGGTGAAAAAAGACAGATTTGAAGTGTAGAAAGTCACTTTTCATCAAATGTGCCCTAACAAAACTTGTTCACATGCCTCTAGTGTGTCCATACCCACTGGTGCTCTTCAGACGCTCAAAACGCTACACAGCGATTTTCAAGCGGCTGGGAGCTAAGGAAAGTGGTTTTTCTAACAAACTCATATAATAAATTGTGAGACATCCTCCAATATGATATTTTTCACATAGTTATGACATAATATAATACTATGACATGTTTCTGACCGAAAATGGCAGGTCCAGAATTAGGGTTAGGGCTAGGGTTAGGGTTACAATATATATATATATGTATGTACATATATGGGTATAGGCTATGGGGGGGTACGGGGAGGCGGGAGAGCTAGGGTTAGGTTTACGGTTAGGGTTACGGAAAATGCATATATAAAAAATGGCAGGTCCAGGGTTAGGGTTACGGTTACGTTAGGGTTAGGGTTAGTGTTACGGTTAGGGCTAGGGTTAGGGTTAGTGTTACGGAAAATGCATATATAAAAAATGGCAGGTCCAGGATTAGGGTTAGGGTTAGGGTTACTATATATATGTATATATATATATATAGTGGGTATAGCCTATGTGGGGTATGGGGGGCTAGGGTTAGGGTTAGGGCTAAGGTTAGGGTTTTTGTATATATTTTTATATATGCATTTTCCATAACCCTAACCCTAGCCCTAGCCCTAACCCACTATATATATCTATAAATATTTATATACTAACCCTAACCCAATGTTAATCCAAACAGTCAATCTGACGAATTGATCAAAAAAACAAACAAAAAAAAAACAACAACCTTGAGTCGTCCTTTCCCTCACACCTGCCCGATGTTATACCCATCAAGGGATGGTAGGAGGGACGGGCAGGTGAGTGGAACAATGCCCAAACAGGCATGGAGGGTTGACCTGCTCAGTCCAGTGGCTCACCCTCGTGCCGCCGCTTTCCACTCCGTCCATACCTGCTTGAACTTAGTGTTCGCCTCACCCCTAATCTTAACCTCCTCCCCAATATCGAGCTTCACCCTCTCCCTAAAATCCTGACCCTACCCTTAAACACCTAGCCCTGACCTTAAGTGGGAGTTAACCCACTATATATATGTATGTATATACACACACACACACATATATATATATAGTATTCCTAACCCTAACCCTAATCCTGGACCTGCCATTTTTTTATATATGCATTTTCTGTAACCCTAACCCTAGCCCCCCGTACCCCTTATAAGCTATACCCACTATATATATATATACATATATATATATAGTAACCCTAACCCTAACCCTAGCCCCCCATACCCCATAGGCTTTTCAGATATATGGTAACCCTGACCCTAGCCCTAAACCTAACCCTAACCCTAATCCTGGACCTGCCATTTCTTATATATGCATTTTCTGTAACCCTAACCCTAACCCACCCATATGGGCTATACCCACTATATATATATACATATATATATATATATAGTAACCCTAACCCTAACCCTAGCCCTAACCCTGACCCTAATCCTAGACCTGACATTTTTTATATATGCATTTTCCATAACCCTAACCCTAACCTAGCCCTAACCCTAACTCTAACCCAAACCCTAACCCTAACCCCACATACCCCCCCATAGGCAATACCCACTATATATGTACATTTATAGTAGCCTTAACCTTAACCCTAGGCCTAACCCTGACCATAACCATAGCCCTAACCCTAACCCTAACCTTAACCCTAATCTTAACCCTAATCCTAATCCTGGACCTGCCATTTTTTATGTATGCATTTTCCGTAACCCTAACCAGAACCCTAGCCCCCCCGTACCCCTGTACCCCTCCAAAGGCTATACCCACTATATGTGTGTATATATATATATATATATATAGTGGGTATAATCTATAGGGTTGGGGTTAGGGTTACGGAAAATGCATATATAAAAAAATGGCTCATCTAGGATTAGGTTTAGGGTTAGGGTTAGGGCTAGGGTTAGGGTTATATATATATATATATATATATATATTACATTTACATTTACATTTATTTATTTCATCCAAAGCGACTTACAAATGAGAAAATACAAGCAAAGCGATATACCAAGCAGAGAGCAATACAAGTAGTGGTACCAAGATCCATTAATTGAGTTCCAGAAGAAGCAAAGTGCGCAGAGTAGAGGTGTAAGTGCAAAATTTATTTATTTATTTATTTATTTATTTATTTATGGGTTGGTTAGGTGTTCCCGGAAGAGGTGGGTCTTTAGCTGTTTTTTGAAGATGGTGAGAGATTCTCCGGATTGAGGTTGGAAGTTCATTCCACCATTGAAGAACAATTAGTTTGAATGTTCTTGAAAGGGACCTTGAGCCACGCTGAGTAGATACTATTAAGCATCGGTTGCTAATCGACCGCAGATTGTGTGAGGGAACGTAAGCCTTCAGGAGAGAGTTGAAGTAGGAGGGTGCTGTTCCAGACAAGGTCTTGAAGGTGAGCATCATGGCCTTGTATTTGATTGCGGAAACAGGAAGCCAGTGGAGGGAGATGAAGAGGGGTGTGACATGGGTTCTCTTGGGCTGTTGAAGACGAGGCGTGCTGCTGCATTCAATCATTTGAAGGGGTTTTATGGATCTGGCTGGAAGGCCCGAGAGTAGTGAGTTGCAGTAGTCCAGTTTTGAGATAACAAGAGCCTGGACTAGTATCTGTGTAGACTGTTCGGTGAAGTAGGGTTGGGTTTTCTTGATGTTGTACAGGATGAACCTAGAGGACCGTGCAGTTGTTGAGATGTGGTCTGTAAAGGTCAAGCTGTCATCAAGAATCACCCCAAGGTTCCTGGCCATCCTGGTTGGCTTGAGTGTGGTTGAGCTGAGCTGTACAGTGAGGTTGTGGTTGATTGAGGGACAGGCTGGGATGACAAGAAGCTCAGATTTTGCCAGGTTGCACTTAAGGTGGTGTTCCCTCATCCAGACCGAGATGTCTGACAGGCAAGCAGAGATGTGTGCAGAGACGGAAGGATCATCAGGCTGGAAGGACAAATAGAGCTGGGTGTCATCAGCATAGCAATGATATGAGAAGCCATGAGACTCAATCACCTGCCCTAGAGATGTGGTGTAGATAGAAAAGAGGAGTGGAAAAGAGGAGTGTAGATAGAAAAGAGGAGTGTAGTGTAGAGAGAAAAGAGGAGCGTTGACCCCTGTGGAACGCCAATTGTGAGTTGGTGAATTTCTGAAATACTTCCCCTCCATGATACCTTGAAGGATCTGTCTGAGAGATAGGATTCCACCCAGCGCAGAACCGTTCTGGTGATGCCCAAGCTGGAGAGAGTTGACAGGAGGATCTGATGTTTCTCAGTGTCGAAAGCAGCAGAGAGGTCGAGTAGGATGAGGGCAGTTGATGTAGAGGTTGCTCTTGCTAGTCGTAAGGCTTCAGTGACGGAAAGCAGAGCAGTCTCTGTGGTGTCCAGGAGGTTGTTCTGTGTGAGAAAATTGGAGAGTTGATTAAAAATGGCTCTTTCAAGAGTTTTGGAAAGAAAAGGGAGGAGGGAAACAGGTCTGTAGTTGTCAAACACAGCAGGGTTAAGTGATGGATTTTTAAGCAGTGGGGTAACCCGGGCCTGCTTAAATGAGGTAGGGTATGTGCCAGTAGAGAGGGGTGTGTTAAAGATGTGTGTGAGTGCAAGTAATAGTGTGGGACAGATGGACTGAAGAAGGTGAGAAGGGATAGAGTCAAGAGGACAGGTTGTGGGATGGCTAGAGAGGAGGAGTTTAGAGACATCAGTCTCTGAGTGGGGAGAGAAGGAAGTCAGTTGGGAGTTACATGGAGGAGGAGTTGGTCTATGTATGTCTGGGGTTGAGAACTGGTTCCTGATTGATGTAACCTTGTTGGAAAAGAAAGTGGCAAAGTCATCTGCAGTGAGAGAGATAGGGGAAGGGGGAGGAGGGGGACAGAGAAGAGAAGAAAAGGTTTTGAAGAGAGTGTGGGTGTTGGGAGAACTGCCAATCTTGTTTTTCTGGGTGTGTGTGTGTGTGTGCGCGCGCGTGTGCGTGCACGTGTGTGTGTGTGTGTCTGTGTGTGTGTGAGTTACATGTGATTCATTATGATGTGATTCATTTTCATGTGATTCATATTCATGTGAATCATTTACATGTGATTCATTTACAGGTGATTCATTTTCATGTGATTCATTTACATGTGATTCATTTACGTATGATTCATTTACATGTAATTCATTTTCATGTGAATCGTATTCAAGTGATTCATTTTCATGTGATTCATTTACGTATGATTCATTTACATGTGATTCATTTACTAATTTGCTTCTCTTTAAATCCAGGTTTAGACTGTGATATTACAAAGGTCTTTCCAGATTATTACTTGCTACACTGTATGAGACAACTCCAGTAAAATTGCCTAAATTCTATAATATAATTTGTTCACCATGTTAGGTTTAAATCCTCTAAAAACAGATTCGCAATTAAATAACATTACTCTCTTCCAATTCACATCCTTCAAAGCATTGGCATGTTCTGCTTACTCTCACAATCCACCAAACACCCACACACCCAAAGTCTCCATAAACAAATGAGACAGCAGTGTATCCTACAAAAACCGAACGTTGTCCACAATGTGAAAACAACTCAGAGAGTAAGCTCTGGGGGCCTGCACCCAGAGTACCAGTTTCTGAATATTAGCTGCCCAATAATAATACATGAAATTGGGCAATGAGAGGCCACCACTTAGTCAACTCTTTTGAAGTGAAAATTTGGAAACCCTGGGAGTTTTTCCTGCTTATATGAAAGAGGAGATTAATTGGTCTATATTCTTGAAGAAAGATCTGGGTAAAAACAAAAGGCTGGATTGAAAATGGTAGAGAAATTTTGGAAGAATGTTCATTTTTACCATGTTTATTCTACCAAGAGGGGATAATGGTAGAGCTGCCCATCTTTGAAAGACTGACTTCATGTATGAAATTAAGGGTGTAAAATTCGCTGCCATTAATGCAGAATAGGAATGGGTGACATTAACTCTGAGATATTTGAATTTTGAATCCTCCAAATGAAAAGGTATTTCAGTCTGTTTTATCGATTGGCCAGATTGGTTTATGGGTAAGCATTCACTCTTTTGTAGGTTCAGTTTATACCCTGAAAATTTCCAAAAGTCATTTAATACGCGTATTATCTCTGGAATAGATGCAATTGGATCTGTAACATAAAGTAGTAAGTCGTCAGCATACAGGGCTAGTTTATGTTCAATTCCTTTGCTAATTATACCCTGAAATACAGGAAGAGTTCTAAGCATTATCGAGAGAGGCTATCAATCGCTATGGCAAAAAGTAAGGGAGACAGAGGACATCCCTGGCGTGTACCCCGTGATAAAGTAAAATAGTCAGATTTAGCATCGTCGGTATATATGGAAGCTTGCAGTTCCACATATAATAAACGGATCCATGATATCAGTCCATCCCCAAAGCCGAACCTCTTTAGCACTATAAAAAGATATTCCCATTCTATCCTATCAAACGCCTTTTTCTGCGTACAAAGAGACCACTTCAGAGGAGTCGCTGTTTTGTTTTGAATACAAAATACTAAGTAGAGTATGAATATTAGAAAAGGAATGCCGTCTTTTATAAATCCAGTTTGCTCCTCTGAAATAATGCTAGGAGGAATCCCCTCTAAATGAGAGGCCAAAAGTTTGGCTAAAATCTTGACATCAACATTGAGGAGGCTAATTGATCTATACGAATTACATAATGTTGGGTCCTTCCCATCTTTGAGCAATAGAGTTATAGATGCTTGTCTCAATGTTTGTGGCAATGAACCTAGTTCTAAGGATTCCTTGAATACAGCCAGAAGTAATGGGACCAATGCAACATGAAATTTCTTATAAAATTCGGAAGGAAACCTGTCCGGGTCAGGTGATTTCTTAGATTGCAATGAATTGATTGAGTTGATGATCTCATCTAAGGCAAAGGGGCTGTCAAGTTCAGATGCCAATAAAGGGTCAACTCTGGGAAAATCAATATTTCTAAGAAAATGGTCCATGTTACCTGAATTGTCAGGAGCCCCAGCTGTGTATAAAGAGAAGTAAAAACTTTTAAAAGTTGTATTAATTTCTACAGGGTCCGAGCTTATGCACCACTGGACTGCATAATCTGAGTAATAGAGCGCGAAGCCGCTCGGCTACGCAATTGGTGAGCCAACAACCGACCGACCTTATCTCCATATTCATAATAATTGGCACGCGTATGTAACAACAGCCTCTCCGCCTCACCTGTCGATAACAAATCAAACTCCGCCTGCAAATTAAGCATTTGTTTATGCAGCTCAGGGGTCGGGTTGAGAGCATGTTGGTCGTCAATAGCTCGAATATTATCAGGTAACTCTTTTTTCTTATTCTTGCGTTGCTTATTGGTATGAGCACAATACGAGATTATCTGTCCCCTTAAGAAAGCCTTTAGAGTTTCCCAAAGTAAAGAGTAAGATATTGAATCAGTTTGATTAGTAAGAAGAAAATCATCTATCAAAGTAGAAATATACTTGCAAAATACTGAATCGGATAAAAGTAGAGAATTAAGCCTCCATGGTGGGCGAAAGGCGCGATGTGAAGGTAGAAGAATGTCAAGACTTAGAGGAGCGTGGTCTGAAATAACAATTGGTAGATATTCAGAGTTTACAACCCGAGAAATTAATTATTAATAAAAAAGTAATAAATGCGAGAAAAAGATTTATGTATGTGAGAAAAAAAAGAATATTTTCTCACTGTGGGGTTAAAATACCTCCACGGACCAATGTAACCATTGTGAACCATAAACTCAGAGAATACCTTTGCCATTGCAGAGGGAGCCTTTGCAACAGTGCTAGATTTGTCCAAAACTGGTTCGATAATACAGTTTAAATCTCCCCCAAATATCAAGAGATGTGTGTTCAGGAATCTTTGACAACAAATTCTGAGCAAAAGGAGCATTATCAAAATTCGGGGCATATACATTCACCAAAACTATTGGCGTTTGTGAAATTTTCCCTTCCACAAGCACATATCTACCATTTACATCAGAAATAACATTATCAAAGGAAAAGGGCACAGTGTTACCTATCAGGATAGAAACTCCCCTGGACCTGGAGTCAAAATTGGAGTGGAACATATGCGATGTCCAGTGAGCTTAGTGTCTGCGTTGATCCCTGAGATGGAGATGAGTTTCCTGAAGAAATGCAACATCAGGTTTTTGTAGTTTTAAATGTGTCAAAATCTTGGATCTTTTAATGGGACCGTTCAGACCTTTCACATTCCAACTTAGGAATCTGAACGAGCTTCAGGTATTTTCCATCAATTTAGATTAGTACAGAATGGAGTACAGAGAGGTTGATATCAATAGGGGGAAAAAAAACAACGAAGGAAAAAAAATAATAAATTAAAAAAATTTTTTTAAAAAAGGCAATAGCAAAAAAAAACCCCCCCACACAACAACACAGCATCCCACCCCTTCACCGCCTCCCACCCCACCCTCCCCCCACACAACAACACAGCATCCCACCCCTCCCCGTCTCCCACCCCACCCTCCCCCATCCTATTCTGAACATCAGTTAACTTCTCTCCATTCCCAAACAATGGAGGCAGAGCCCTACAACACTGGAATATCCGGGACTTGTAAACCATACCTATTCTTGTTGTGTGAAGTCACTCCCAAGCATAAAAGGTACCACAATTACCATGTATCTCAGGCAACCTACAGATTTACATGGAAACTGATATAGTTGTCCACACCCACGCATTTTACAGTCACATTACAGGTATTAATAAATCGGTTAACTGTCATGTAGACAGCTTAAGATGTAGGATACTGTTCATTAAACCATCGTTGCACTTTTTGGGGACAGTCGAATTGCAGCTTCTCATCACTGAGGTCTATCCGAAGGCGAGCAGGGTATCTGAGAGAAGACCGCACATTTCTCTCATGCAAGCTGTTTCTCACCGCAGCGAGGGCCGCCCTCCTCTTAGCGATGCTGGAATTGAAGTCAGGAAAGATGAAGGCCTTACGGCCCTGATAGAAAAGTTGATTCAAATTCCTGTGTCGAACAACTTTTTCTTTGTCCTGAAAGTAGTGAAACCGCACAATCATCACTCTGGTCCTCTGATTCTCTCGCTGCTCTTCCGAGGGCTTGGGTCCAATACAGTGCGCTCTATCCAGCATTGGAGCGGTCGGAAAGCCCTAACCCTATATATATATATATATATATATATATATATATATATATATATATATATATATATAGTAACCCTAACCCTAGCCATAACCCTAACCCTAATCTTAATCCTGGACCTGCCATTTTTTATATATGCATTTTCCGTAACCCTAACCATAACCCTAACCCTAGCACGCCCCCGTGCCCCCCCCATAGGCTATACCCTATATATAGATACATATATATAATGACCCTAGCCCTAACCCTAACCCTAGCCCTAATCCTGACCCTAGCCCTAACCCTAACCCATAATTAACCTTATCATAACCTAATCCTAACCAATCCCTAAACCTAACCATAACCTCTGACCCCTAAAACCTAACCCCAACCCTAACCATAAGCTATCCCAAACCGTAGCCTGACCCGCATAAAAATAAATAAATAAATTGTAACCTAACCCTAACCTAATCCCTAAACCTAACTATAACCTCTGACCCCAAAATCTAACCTCAACCCTAACCATAACGTATCCCCAAGCGTAGCCTGACCCGCATAAAAATAAATAAATAAATTGTAACCTAACCCTAACCTAATCCCTAAACCTAACCATCACCTCTGACCCCTAAAACCTAACCCCAACCATAACCTATCCTAAACCTATCCTACCTCTGAATACTATCCCTAATCCTAATGCCTAACCACAACTCTGATCTTAGTCCCCACAACTTAGACTTATCCCTCAAACCCAAACTCCCTAAATACTCCCTAAGACTCACGTTCTGATGACTTTGACAAGCACAGCCAGCAACCTAAACAAAACAAAGTCAACCCAATGTCAATCTGACGAATTAATCAAAGACTGAAAAACTCAACCTCCTCCCCAACATCTAGCTTTACTCTGTCCCTAAAATCTTGTCTCTCCTCACCATGTCACCTTAAACCACTCAATAGATTAAAAACGGTGCAAAATCTACACCCAAGACCCAACTACGGGTAACTTACAAGACAACTAACTTTCTGAGCTATAGCAGTGGTTAACGAGCACCGGGCAGTGCACTTCCTTGGCTTCCTATCTAACCTAGCAGTTCCAAGAGGACTGTTGGAGTCATTGTAAATTCAAAAACCTAACCCTAGCCAGAGCCTTCGGACCAAGCATGCTATCAGACTCACAGTAGCACAAAATGTCAAACTCACTATGACCTCAGCAAACACAGCCAACAACATAATCCAAACAATGGTAATCCAAATAAATTGATCTCACAAATTAAACAATCCAGTTCTGAGTCATCCTTTGTCTCGCACCTGCCCAACCTTATACCCATCAAGGGATGGTAGGAGGGACGGGCAGGTGAGCGGAACAAAGCCCAAACAGGCATGGAGGGTTGACCTGCTCAGTCCAGTGGCTTGCCCTCATTCCGCCGCTTTCCACTCTGTCTACACCTGCTTGAACTTGGTGTTCACCTCACCCCTAATCTTAACCTCCCCCTCAATATCTCGTTTCACCCTATCCCTAAAAATCCTGACCCTAGTCTTAAATACCTGACCCTAACCTTAACCATTAACTTTAAATTAACCTTTAAATTTTGGCCCTAATCCTAGTATCTAACAATGACTTTTCCCTTAATGTTCACAGCTTAATCCTAAACCTTAATCCGCAAATCCCTAAAAACTTCCAAAAGGCTCAAAATGCACTACATTGACAAACCTGACCGAACACTTTATACAGAGAATAGTAATCCAACTATAAAACTAAAATCCGACTTTGATTCATCCTTTCCCTCGCACCTGCCTGACCTTATACCTATCAAGGGATTGTAGGAAGGACGGGCAGGTGAGCGGAATAATGCCTTAATATGATACTATGGCATGTTTCACATGTTTATGACTTAATATTATACTATGACATGTTTCACATGTTTATGTAACATCACATGTAACATCTCATATTAAGTCATAAACATGTGAAACATGTAATAGGATCATATTTTGTCATAAACATGTGAAACAGATTATATTGAGTCGTAAACAAGTGAAACAGATCATATTGAGTCATAAACATGTGAAACATGTCATTGTATAATATTAAGTCATAAACATGCGTAACAAATTATATTAATACGTTAACATGTTGTTCTAGGAGACCTGGATTTGTAGTCTTAGCCCTGCTGTATTTCTTGCTTAACGTAAATACAAGCTGATATAGTATGTTAAGTTAATATATTATAACTACCTTGAAATATGTTTTATGATTAAACAATGTAAAGAACCTCAACCTTGACAGCCCGGGGAAATACAATCGCGTCAGGAGAAAAAGAGGTCCAAGAAGAAAAAAGGGAACAAGCCTGCCCCGAGGTGTCCAGCGATATGGAGGAAGACAGATTGGAAAATCTTCCGCTAAGAAGGCTGATCCTGACGTTCTCCAACGGGACCTGCGAGGGTTACATCTTCCTATAATGACAACGTTCAACATAATCAATCTTCAATGAATAGTCCAGCACCTGTAATACATACTATAGAGACTGTGTCTGTTCCCCGAACTATAAAAATACAGAGAAAATCTCGGAAAGTCTTTCTTCGTAACTTAATTAACATAAAATTAAATCATACTAAATGCACATCTAGCACCTTTAATCTGAAGCTAGGACTATTAAATATTAGATCTCTTGCATCTAAGGCTCTTATTGTTAACGAAATCATTACTGATCAGGAATGTAATTTAATGTGTTTAACGGAAACTTGGAAACTTATGTACATCAGCCTCGTTCAACTGGTAGAGGAGGAGGTGTTGGTCTCATCCATAGTCAAAATCTAGGTGTCACACAAAAACCTAGTCATATATTTAATTCTTTTGAAAGTCTTTATACCAGTATAACTTATGTAGCCACAAAAAATAAGTCAATTCCTCTAATTATTATTTACAGACCCCCAGGGCCATATACTGAATTTCTTAGTGAATTTGCAGACTTTATCTCAAACCTGGTTGTGTCTGTAGATAAAGCATTAATCGTCGGTGATTTTAATATTCAATTTGATAACCTGGAAGACCCTCTGAGAATAGCGGTTGTGTCCATCTTAGATTCAGTAGGGATTAATCAGAACGTAATCGGGCCTACTCATAATGGTGGTCACACTCTTGACCTGATACTAACATACGGATTAAGTATAGAAAATATTATAATTTTTCCGCAGTCTGAAGTTGTCTCAGACCATTATCTTATCTCGTTCATAATACATATTGATCATAATATTTCCACCTCGCCTTGCTACTGTGTAAAACATACTTTCACATCAGCTACTGCACAGAGCTTCATAAATAACATCTCAGAAACATCATTTAGATTTGGATCACCATCGGATCCGACAGAACTCGATCAGGCGACTGAAAGCTTAGAGTCAACACTCTGCTACATGCTAGATAGAGTGGCTCCACTCAAAAGAAAAATAATTAGAGAGAAAAAGTTAGCACCCTGGTATAACAATCAAACGCGTACCTTAAAACAGACAACTCGTCAATTAGAACGTAAATGGCGTCAAACCAAACTGGTGATATTCCAAACGGCGTATATTTTCAGCCTCCTGAAAAATAGAAAATCTCTTAGCGATGCTAGAAAAATCTATCTCTCCACCTTAATAGGAGATAACAAAAACAATTCTAGATTTCTATTCAACACAGTAGCAAAATTAACTAGGAATAAAACCACTACAGAGAGGAACACTCAATCATTACATAGCAGTGAAGATTTCATGAAATTTTTCATTGGTAAGGTTGAAAATATTAGATGTGAAATTCAGGCTATTAAATTAAAACCAGACAGTATTGTATCAAACCCATTAGATGATAATGTAGCAATATCAGATCAATGTTTAGAGTGTTTTGCTCCGCTTAGAGAGACTGAACTAGCTTCATTGATCTCTTCAGCTAATTCGTCAACTTGCTTACTAGATCCTGTGCCTACTTTTTTTTTTAAACAGATTTGTCCAGGAGTAATTAAACCACTTTTAAATATAATCAATTCTTCCCTTAGCACTGGCTATGTACCTAAATCGCTTAAATTAGCAGTTGTTAAACCCCTGATAAAAAAAAACCTGACCTGGACCCCTCTCAACTGTCCAGCTATAGACCTATATCAAATCTCCCCTTCATCTCTAAGATCTTAGAAAAGGTTGTATCAAAGCAGTTATGCTCGTACTTACATAGGAATAACATTTATGAACTGTATCAGTCAGGATTTAGACCTCATCATAGCACAGAGACAGCATTAGTTAAAGTAGTAAATGACCTACTACTGGCCTCTGATCAGGGTTGTGTCTCGCTGCTTGTGTTACTCGACCTTAGTGCAGCTTTTGATACTATAGATCATACTATTCTCTTTGATAGATTAGAAAATGTTGATGGCATTAAGGGAACAGTCCTCTCTTGGCTCAGGTCTTATCTGACCGATCGTTATCAATTCGTAGATGTAAATGGAGACTTCTCCGCGCATACCGAGGTTACCTTTGGAGTTCCACAGAGTTCTGTTTTAGGCCCACTGCTTTTTACTTTGTATATGCTACCTCTGGGTCAAATTATTCGTAAACATGGAATTAGCTTCCACTGTTATGCTGATGATACACAGTTGTATGTTTCAGCGAAGCCAGAGGACAGACAGCAGCTTAGTAAAGTTGAGGATTGTGTAAAGGACATTAGATGTTGGATGTTAACTTAATTCCTTAACTTGACTTGACTTAAATCCTTTTACTTAATTCTGATAAAACAGAAATACTTTTATTAGGATCACATGTAGCTAGAAATAAGCTTTCTGATCACATGGTTACTCTGGATGGAGTTTCTGTTTCATCATGTACAGCAGTAAAAGACCTTGGAGTGATTATTGACTCCAGCCTATCATTTGATGCTCATGTAGATAATATTACTAGGATAGCCTTCTTTCATCTCAGAAATATTTCTAAGATAAGAAATATATTGTCACTACATGATGCAAAAATACTAGTTCATGCAATTGTCACCTCTAGATTAGATTACTGTAATGCCTTACTATCTGGATGTTCCAGTAGGAACATAAACAAATTCCACTTAGTCCAGAATGCAGCTGCTAGAGTCCTAACTAGGACCAGAAGATACGACCATATCACACCAATCTTATCAACACTGCATTGGCTCCCAGTGAAATCTCGCATTGATTATAAAATTCTCGAATTACCCTACAAAGCACTAAACGGTCTCACACCACAGTATCTAAGCGACCTTTTGGCTTTCTAGGATCCGCCACGCCTACTTAGATCAAAAGATGCAGGCTATTTGACGGTACCTCGAATAGTGAAGGCTACAGCAGGGGGAAGAGCTTTCGCTTATAGAGCCCCACTGTTATGGAACAGTCTTCCAATTAGTGTTCGGGACTCAGACACAGTCTCAGTGTTTAAGTCTAGGCTTAAAACGTATTTGTTTACTCAAGCCTACCCTGACTAGACTTTCTATTATGTTAATTCCCAGTCCTAACAATCTTTTCTCTCCCTCTCTCCTTCTGTCGAGCCACACACGATTTTATGGAGATACAAGAGATCCTGATCCTTTCTGATCTCCGGACCTGCCTGATCCGTTTCGGAGGTCCTGCCTCTGGATGGAGCTCTAATCTACTCCAATTCCAGACTGCTGGGACTAGGGCTGCTTCTAAGGCCATACAGACTTCATAAAAGGCAACAATGAACTTGTATTACATGTTTCTGACCTAAAATGATAGGAAATATTATTGTTTACATTAAAATCTATCACTTGATAATAAAGTATGATCAGGTGAAAAAAAATGACAACAGAAGTGTAGAAAGTCACTTTTCATCAAATGTGCCCTAACACAACTTGTTCACATTCGTGCTGTGTGTGCATGTACACTGGTGCTCATCAGACGCTGAAAATGCTATAAAGCTATTTTCAAGCGGCTGGGAGCTTAGGAAAATGGTTCTTTTAACAAACGCATATGATCAATTGTGTGAAGTCCTCCAATATGATATTTTTCACCTATTTATGATGTAATATAATATTATGAAATGTTTTTGACCTAAAATGATACGAAATATTATTGTTTACCTTTAAATCTATAACTTGATAATAATGAATGATAAAATTAAAAAAGTGACAACTGAAGTGTAGACAGTCACTTTTCATCAAATGTGCCGTAACAAAACTTGTTCACATTCGTCCTGTGTGTCCATAAACACTGGTGCTCTTCAGACGCTGAAAACGCTATACAGCGATTTTCAAGCGGCTGGGAGATTAAGAAATTGGTTTTCTAACATTCGCAAATAATGAATTGCGTGACGTCCTCCAGTATGATATTTTTCACATATTTATGACATAATATAGTACTATGAGATGATTCTGACCTAAAATTATATGAAATATAATTATTTACATTAAAATCTATAACTTGATAATAAAGTATGATAAGGTGAAAAAAATGACAACTGAAGTGTAGAAAGTCACTTTTCATCAAATGTGCACTAATAGAACTGATTCACATAAGTCCTGTGTGTCCATAAACACTGGTGCTCTTCAGACGCTCAAAACGCTATACAGCGATTTTCAAGCGGCTGGAAGCTAAGGAAAGTAGTTTTTCTAAAAAACTCATATAATTAATTGAACGACGAACTCCAATATGATATTATCACATATTTATGACATTATATAGTACTATGACATGTTTCTGACCTAAAATGATACAAAATATGATTGTTTACATTAAAATCTACAAGTTGAAAATAATATATGCTAAGGTGAAAAAAGTGAGATTTGAAGTGTAGAAAGTCACTTTTCATCAAATGTGCCCTAACAAAACTTGTTCACATGCCTCCTGTGTGTCCTTACACACTGCTGCTCTTCAGACACTGAAAACGCTACACAGCGATTTTCAAGCGGCTGGGAGCTAAGGAAAGTGGATTTTCTAACAAACTCATATTCTAAATTGCCCGACGTACTCCAATATAATATTTTTCACATATTTAGACATAATATAGTACTATGAAATGTTTCTGACCTAAAATATTACGAAATATCATTGTTTACATTAAAATGTAAAAGTTGATGATAAAGTGTGATAAGGTGAAAAAAGTGACATTTTATGTCTAGAAAGTCACTTTTCAACAAAAGTACAATAACAAAACTAGTTCCCATTTACCCTGTGTCCCCATACACACTTGTGCTCTTTATACGCTCAAAGCGCTATACAGCGCTTCAGAAGGCGCTAGGAGCAAAGGAAAGTGGTTTTTCTAACAAACTCATATTATCAATTGCCCGACCTACTCCAATATGATATTTTTCACATATTTAGACATAATATAGTACTATGAAATGTTTCTGACCTAAAATAATACGAAATATGATTGTTTATATTAAAATGTAAAAGTTGATGATGAAGTTCTATAACGTGAAAAAAGTGACATTTTATGTCTAGAAAGTCACTTTTCATCAAAAGTTCAATAAGAAAACTAGTTACCATTTATCCTGTGTCCCCATACACACTTGTGCTCTTTATACGCTCAAAAAGCTATACAGCGCTTCAGAAGGCGCTAGGAGCAAAGGAAAGTGGTTTTTCTAACAAACTCAAATAATCAATTGCCCAACCTATTCCAATATGATATTTTTCACATAGTTAGACATAATATAGTACTATGAAATGTTTCTGACCTAAAATAATACGAAATATGATTGTTTACATTAAAATGTAAAAGTTGATGATAAAGTGTGATAAGGTGAAAAAAGTGACATTTTATGTCTAGAAAGTCACTTTTCATCAACAGTACAATAACAAAACTAATTCCCATAAATCCTGTGTCCCCATACACACTTGTGCTCTTTATACGCTCAAAACGCTATACAGCGCTTCAGAAGGCGCTAGGAGCAAAGGAAAGTGGTTTTACTAACAAACTCTCATAAAAAATTGCCCGACCTATTCCAATGTGATTGTTTTCACATATTTCGACATAATATAGTACTATGAAATGTTTCTGACCTAAAATAATACGAAATATGATTGTTTACATTAAAATGTAAAAGTTGATGATAAAGTGTGATAAGGTGAAAAAAGTGACATTTTATGTCTTGAAAGTCACTTTTCATCAAAAGTTCAAAAGAAAACTAGTTCCCATTTATCCTGTGTCCCCATACACACTTGTGCTCTTTATACGCTCAAAACGCTATACAGCGCTTCAGAAGGCGCTAGGAGCAAACGAAAGTGGTTTTTCTAACAAACTCATATAATCAATTGCCCAAACTACTCCAATATGATTGTTTTGACATAGTTAGACATACTATAGTACTATGAAATGTTTCTGACCTAAAATAATACGACATATGATTCTTTACATGAAAATGTAAAAGTTGATGATAAAGTGTGATAAGGTGAAAAAAGTGACATTTTATGTCTAGAAAGTCACTTTTCATCAAAAGTTCAATAAGAAAACTAGTTCCCATTTATCCTGTGTCCCCATACACACTTGTGATCTTTATACGCTCAAAACGCTATACAGCGCTGCAGAAGGCGCTATGAGGAAAGGAAAGTGGTTTTTCTAACAAACTCATATAATCAATTGCCCAACCTATTCCAATATGATATTTTTCACATATTTAGACATAATATAGTACTATGAAATGTTTCTGACCTAAAATAAAACGAAATATGATTGTTTACATTAAAATGTACAACTTGATGTTAAAGTGTGATAAGTTGAAAAAAGTGACATTTTATATCTAGAAAGTCACTTTTCATCAAATGTTCAATAAGATTACTAGTTCCCATTTATCCTGTATCCCCATACACACTTGTGCTCTTTATACGCTCAAAACGCGATACAGCGCTTCTGAAGACGCTAGGAGCAAAGGAAAGTGGTTTTTCTAACAAACTCATATAATCAATAGCCCAAACCTATTCCAATATGATATTTTTCACATATTTAGACATAATATAGTACTATGAAATGTTTCTGACCTAAAATAATACGAAATATGATTGTTTACATTAAAATGTAAAAGTTGATGATGAAGTGTTATAACGAGAAAAAAGTGACATTTTATGTCTAGAAAGTCACTTTTCATCAAAAGTTCAATAAGAAAACTAGTTCCCATTTATCCTGTATCCCCATACACACTTGTGCTCTTTATACGCTCAAAACGCTATACAGCGCTTCAGAAGGCGCTACGAGCAAAGGAAAGTGGTTTTTCTAACAAACTCATATAATCAATTGCCCGACCTATTCCAATATTATTGTTTTCACATATTTAGACATAATATAGTACTATGAAATGTTTCTGACCTAAAATAATACGAAATATGATTGTTTACATTAAAATGTACAACTTCATGTTAAAGTGTGATTAGTTCGAAAAAAGTGATATTTTATGTCTAGAAAGTCACTTTTCATCAAAAGTTCTATAAGAAAACTAGTTCCCATTAATCCTGTGTCCCCATACACACTTGTGATCTTTATACACTCAAAACGCTATACAGCGCTTCAGAAGGCGCTAGGAGGAAAGGAAAGTGGTTTTTCTAACAAACTCATATAATCAATTGCCCAACCTATTCCAATATGATATTTTTCACATATTTAGACATAATATAGTACTATGAAATGTTTCCGACCTAAAATAATACGAAATATGATTGTTTACATTAAAATGTCTAAGTTGATGATGAAGTGTTATAACATGAAAAAAGTGACATTTTATGTCTAGAAAGTCACTTTTCATCAAAAGTTCATTAAGAAAACTAGTTCCCATTAATACTGTGTCCCCATACACACTTGTGCTCTTTATACGCTCAAACCGCTATACAGCGCTTCAGAAGGCGCTAGGAGCAAAGGAAAGTCGATTTTCTAACAAACTCATTATCAATTGCCCAACCTATTCCAATATGATATTTTTCACATATTTTGACATAATATAGTACTATGAAATGTTTCTGACGTAAAATAATACGAAATATGATTGTTTACATTAAAATGTCAAAGTTGATGATGAAGTGTTATGAAGTGAAAAAAGTGACATTTTATGTCTAGAAAGTCACTTTTCATCAAAAGTTCATTAAGAAAACTTGTTCCCATTAATACTGTGTCCCCATACACACTTGTGCTCTTTATACGCTCAAAACGCTATACAACGCTTCAGAAGGTGCTAGGAGCAAAGGAAAGTGGTTTTTCTAACAAACTCATATTATCAATTGCCCAACCTATTCCAATATGATATTTTTCACATATTTAGATATAATATAGTACTATGAAATGTTTCTGACCTAAAATAATACGAAATATGATTGTTTACATTAAAATGTACAACTTGATGTTAAAGTGTGATAAGTTCAAAAAAGTGACATTTTATGTCTAGAAAGTCACTTTTCATCAAAAGTTCAATAAGAAAACTAGTTCCCATTTATCCTGTGTCCCCATACACACTTGTGCTCTTTATACGCTCAAAACGCTATACAGCGCTTCAGAAGGCGCTAGGAGCAAAGGAAAGTGGTTTTTCTAACAAACTCATATAATCAATTGCCCAACCTATTCCAATATGATATTTTTCACATATTTAGATATAATATAGTACTATGAAATGTTTCTGACCTAAAATAATACGAAATATGATTGTTTACATTAAAATGTACAACTTGATGTTAAAGTGTGATAAGTTGAAAAAAGTGACATTTTATATCTAGAAAGTCACTTTTCATCAAAAGTTCAATAAGATAACTAGTTCCCATTTATCCTGTATCCCCATACACACTTGTGCTCTTTATACGCTCAAAACGCTATACAGCGCTTCAGAAGGCGCTAGGAGCAAAGGAAAGTGGTTTTTCTAACAAACTCATATAATCAATTGCCCAACCTATTCCAATATGATATTTTTCACATATTTAGATATAATATAGTACTATGAAATGTTTCTGACCTAAAATAATACGAAATATGATTGTTTACATTAAAATGTAAAAGTTGATGATAAAGTGTGATAACGTGAAAAAAGTGACATTTTATGTCTAGAAAGTCACTTTTCATCAAAAGTTCATTAAGAAAACTTAGTTCCCATTAATACTGTGTCCCCATACACACTTGTGCTCTTTATACGCTCAAAACGCTATACAGCGCTTCAGAAGGCGCTAGGAGCAAAGGAAAGTGGTTTTTCTAACAAACTCATTATCAATTGCCCAACCTATTCCAATATGATATTTTTCACATATTTAAACATAATATAGTACTATGAAATGTTTCTGACCTAAAATAATACGAAATATGATTGTTTACATTAAAATGTCAAAGTTGATGATGAAGTGTTATAAAGTGAAAAAAGTGACATTTTATGTCTAGAAAGTCACTTTTCATCAAAAGTTCATTAAGAAAACTAGTTCCCATTAATACTGTGCCCCATACACACTTGTGCTCTTTATACGCTCAAAACGCTATACAGCGCTTCAGAAGGCGCTAGGAGCAAAGGAAAGTGGTTTTTCTAACAAACTCATATTATCAATTGCCCAACCTATTCCAATATGATATTTTTCACATATTTAGACATAATATAGTACTATGAAATGTTTCTGACCTAAAATAATACGAAATATGATTGTTTACATTAAAATGCACAACTTGATGTTAAAGTGTGATAAGTTGAAAAAAGTGACATTTTATATCTAGAAAGTCACTTTTCATCAAAAGTTCAATAAGATAACTAGTTCCCATTTATCCTGTATCCCCATACACACTTGTGAGCTTTATACGCTCAAAACACTATACAGCGCTTCAGAAGGCGCTAGGAGCAAAGGAAAGTGGTTTTTTCTAACAAACTCATATAATCAATTGCCCAACCTATTCCAATATGATATTTTTCACATATTTAGATATAATATAGTACTATGAAATGTTTCTGACCTAAAATAATACGAAATATGATTGTTTACATTAAAATGTACAACTTGATGTTAAAGTGTGATAAGTTCAAAAAAGTGACATTTTATGTCTAGAAAGTCACTTTTCATCAAAAGTTCAATAAGAAAACTAGTTCCCATTAATCCTGTGTCCCCATACACACTTGTGATCTTTATACGCTCAAAACGCTATACAGCGCTTCAGAAGGCGCTAGGAGCAAAGGAAAGTGGTTTTTCTAACAAACTCATATAATCAATTGCCCAACCTATTCCAATATGATATTTTTCACATATTTAGATATAATATAGTACTATGAAATGTTTCTGACCTAAAATAATACGAAATATGATTGTTTACATTAAAATGTAAAAGTTGATGATGAAGTGTTATAACGTGAAAAAAGTGACATTTTATGTCTAGAAAGTCACTTTTCATCAAAAGTTCATTAAGAAAACTAGTTCCCATTAATACTGTGTCCCCATACACACTTGTGCTCTTTATACGCTCAAAACGCTATACAGCGCTTCAGAAGGCGCTAGGAGCAAAGGAAAGTGGTTTTTCTAACAAACTCATTATCAATTGCCCAACCTATTCCAATATGATATTTTTCACATATTTAGACATAATATAGTACTATGAAATGTTTCTGACCTAAAATAATACGAAATATGATTGTTTACATTAAAATGTCAAAGTTGATGATGAAGTGTTATAACGTGAAAAAAGTGACATTTTATGTCTAGAAAGTCACTTTTCATCAAAAGTTCATTAAGAAAACTTGTTCCCATTAATACTGTGTCCCCATACACACTTGTGCTCTTTATACGCTCAAAACGCTATACAGCGCTTCAGAAGGCGCTAGGAGCAAAGGAAAGTGGTTTTTATAACAAACTCATATTATCAATTGCCCAACCTATTCCAATATGATATTTTCCACATATTTAGATATAATATAGTACTATGAAATGTTTCTGACCTAAAATAATACGAAATATGATTGTTTACATTAAAATGTACAACTTGATGTTAAAGTGTGATAAGTTCAAAAAAGTGACATTTTATGTCTAGAAAGTCACTTTTCATCAAAAGTTCAATAAGAAAACTAGTTCCCATTAATCCTGTGTCCCCATACACACTTGTGCTCTTTATACGCTCAAAACGCTATACAGCGCTTCAGAAGGCGCTAGGAGCAAAGGAAAGTGGTTTTTCTAACAAACTCATATAATCAATAGCCCAACCTATTCCAATATGATATTTTTCACATATTTAGACATAATATAGTACTATGAAATGTTTCTGACCTAAAATAATACGAAATATGATTGTTTACATTAAAATGTACAACTTGATGTTAAAGTGTGATAAGTTGAAAAAAGTGACATTTTATATCTAGAAAGTCACTTTTCATCAAAAGTTCAATAAGAAAACTAGTTCCCATTCATCCTGTGTCCCCATACACACTTGTGCTCTTTATACGCTCAAAACGCTATACAGCGCTTCAGAAGGCGCTAGGAGCAAAGGAAAGTGGTTTTTCTAACAAACTCATATTATCAATTGCCCAACCTATTCCAATATGATATTTTTCACATATTTAGATATAACATAGTACTATGAAATGTTTCTGACCTAAAATAATACGAAATATGATTGTTTACATTAAAATGTAAAAGTTGATGATAAACTGTGATAAGGTGAAAAAAGTGACATTTTATGGCTAGAAAGTCACTTTTCATCAAAAGTTCATTAAGAAAACTAGTTCCCATTAATCCTGTGTTCCCATACACACTTGTGCTCTTTATACGCTCAAAACGCTATACAGCGCTTCAGAAGGCGCTAGGAGCAAAGGAAAGTGGTTTTTCTAACAAACTCATATAATCAATTGCCCAACCTATTCCAATATGATATTTTTCACATATTTAGACATAATATAGTACTATGAAATGTTTCTGACCTAAAATAATACGAAATATGATTGTTTACATTAAAATGTAAAAGTTGATGATGAAGTGTGATAACGTGAAAAAAGTGACATTTTATGTCTAGAAAGTCACTTTTCATCAAAAGTTCATTAAGAAAACTAGTTCCCATTAATACTGTGTCCCCATACACACTTGTGCTCTTTATACGCTCAAAACGCTATACAGCGCTTCAGAAGGCGCTAGGAGCAAAGGAAAGTGGTTTTTCTAACAAACTCATATTATCAATTGCCCAACCTATTCCAATATGATATTTTTCACATATTTAGATATAACATAGTACTATGAAATGTTTCTGACCTAAAATAATACGAAATATGATTGTTTACATTAAAATGTAAAAGTTGATGATAAACTGTGATAAGGTGAAAAAAGTGACATTTTATGGCTAGAAAGTCACTTTTCATCAAAAGTTCAATAAGAAAACTAGTTCCCATTTATCCTGTATCCCCAAACACACTTGTGCTCTTTATACGCTCAAAACGCTATACAGCGCTTCAGAAGGCGCTAGGAGCAAAGGAAAGTGGTTTTTCTAACAAACTCATATAATCAATAGCCCAACCTATTCCAATATGATATTTTTCACATATTTAGACATAATATAGTACTATGAAATGTTTCTGACCTAAAATAATACGAAATATGATTGTTTACATTAAAATGTACAACTTGATGTTAAAGTGTGATAAGTTGAAAAAAGTGACATTTTATATCTAGAAAGTCACTTTTCATCAAAAGTTCAATAAGAAAACTAGTTCCCATTTATCCTGTGTCCCCATACACACTTGTGCTCTTTATACGCTCAAAACGCTATACAGCGCTTCAGAAGGCGCTAGGAGCAAAGGAAAGTGGTTTTTCTAACAAACTCATATAATCAATAGCCCAACCTATTCCAATATGATATTTTTCACATATTTAGACATAATATAGTACTATGAAATGTTTCTGACCTAAAATAATACGAAATATGATTGTTTACATTAAAATGTAAACTTGATGATAAAGTGTGATAAGTGAAAAAAGTGACATTTTATATCTAGAAAGTCACTTTTCATCAAAAGTTCAATAAGAAAACTAGTTCCCATTAATCCTGTGTCCCCATACACACTTGTGCTCTTTATACGCTCAAAACGCTATACAGCGCTTCAGAAGGCGCTAGGAGCAAAGGAAAGTGGTTTTTCTAACAAACTCATATAATCAATAGCCCAACCTATTCCAATATGATATTTTTCACATATTTAGACATAATATAGTACTATGAAATGTTTCTGACCTAAAATAATACGAAATATGATTGTTTACATTAAAATGTACAAGTTGATGATAAAGTGTGATAAGGTGAAAAAAGTGACATTTTATGTCTAGAAAGTCACTTTTCATCAAAAGTTCAATAAGAAAACTAGTTCCCATTCATCCTGTGTCCCCATACACACTTGTGCTCTTTATACGCTCAAAACGCTATACAGCGCTTCAGAAGGCGCTAGGAGCAAAGGAAAGTGGTTTTTCTAACAAACTCATATAATCAATAGCCCAACCTATTCCAATATGATATTTTTCACATATTTAGACATAATATAGTACTATGAAATGTTTCTGACCTAAAATAATACGAAATATGATTGTTTACATTAAAATGTACAAGTTGATGATAAAGTGTGATAAGTGAAAAAAGTGACATTTTATGTCTAGAAAGTCACTTTTCATCAAAAGTTCATTAAGAAAATTAGTTCCCATTAATACTGTGTCCCCATACACACTTGTGCTCTTTATACGCTCAAAACGCTATACAGCGCTTCTGAAGGCGCTAGGAGCAAAGGAAAGTGGTTTTTCTAACAAACTCATATCAATTGCCCAACCTATTCCAATATGATATTTTTCACATATTTAGATATAATATAGTACTATGAAATGTTTCTGACCTAAAATAATACGAAATATGATTGTTTACATTAAAATGTAAAAGTTGATGATAAACTGTGATAAGGTGAAAAAAGTGACATTTTATGGCTAGAAAGTCACTTTTCATCAAAAGTTCAATAAGAAAACTAGTTCCCATTTATCCTGTATCCCCAAACACACTTGTGCTCTTTATACGCTCAAAACGCTATACAGTGCTTCAGAAGGCGCTAGGAGCAAAGGAAAGTGGTTTTTCTAACAAACTCATATAATCAATAGCCCAACCTATTCCAATATGATATTTTTCACATATTTAGACATAATATAGTACTATGAAATGTTTCTGACCTAAAATAATACGAAATATGATTGTTTACATTAAAATGTACAACTTGATGTTAAAGTGTGATAAGTTGAAAAAAGTGACATTTTATATCTAGAAAGTCACTTTTCATCAAAAGTTCAATAAGAAAACTAGTTCCCATTTATCCTGTGTCCCCATACACACTTGTGCTCTTTATACGCTCAAAACGCTATACAGCGCTTCAGAAGGCGCTAGGAGCAAAGGAAAGTGGTTTTTCTAACAAACTCATATAATCAATAGCCCAACCTATTCCAATATGATATTTTTCACATATTTAGACATAATATAGTACTATGAAATGTTTCTGACCTAAAATAATACGAAATATGATTGTTTACATTAAAATGTACAACTTGATGTTAAAGTGTGATAAGTTGAAAAAAGTGACATTTTATATCTAGAAAGTCACTTTTCATCAAAAGTTCAATAAGAAAACTAGTTCCCATTTATCCTGTGTCCCCATACACACTTGTGCTCTTTATACGCTCAAAACGCTATACAGCGCTTCAGAAGGCGCTAGGAGCAAAGGAAAGTGGTTTTTCTAACAAACTCATATTATCAATTGCCCAACCTATTCCAATATGATATTTTTCACATATTTAGATATAATATAGTACTATGAAATGTTTCTGACCTAAAATAATACGAAATATGATTGTTTACATTAAAATGTAAAAGTTGATGATAAACTGTGATAAGGTGAAAAAAGTGACATTTTATGTCTAGAAAGTCACTTTTCATCAAAAGTTCAATAAGAAAACTAGTTCCCATTTATCCTGTGTCCCCATACACACTTGTGCTCTTTATACGCTCAAAACGCTATACAGCGCTTCAGAAGGCGCTAGGAGCAAAGGAAAGTGGTTTTTCTAACAAACTCATATAATCAATAGCCCAACCTATTCCAATATGATATTTTTCACATATTT
>NC_071272.1:9758721-9876221 GCF_023375685.1 Ictalurus furcatus
TGAAAAAAGTGACATTTTATGTCTAGAAAGTCACTTTTCATCAAAAGTTCAATAAGAAAACTAGTTCCCATTATCCTGTGTCCCCATACACACTTGTGCTCTTTATACGCTCAAAACGCTATACAGCGCTTCAGAAGGCGCTAGGAGCAAAGGAAAGTGGTTTTTCTAACAAACTCATATATCAATTGCCCAACCTATTCCAATATGATATTTTTCACATATTTAGATATAATATAGTACTATGAAATGTTTCTGACCTAAAATAATACGAAATATGATTGTTTACATTAAAATGTCAAAGTTGATGATAAAGTGTGATAAGTGAAAAAAGTGACATTTTATGTCTAGAAAGTCACTTTTCATCAAAAGTTCATTAAGAAAACTAGTTCCCATTAATCCTGTGTCCCCATACACACTTGTGCTCTTTATACGCTCAAAACGCTATACAGCGCTTCAGAAGGCGCTAGGAGCAAAGGAAAGTGGTTTTTCTAACAAACTCATATTATCAATTGCCCAACCTATTCCAATATGATATTTTTCACATATTTAGATATAACATAGTACTATGAAATGTTTCTGACCTAAAATAATACGAAATATGATTGTTTACATTAAAATGTAAAAGTTGATGATAAACTGTGATAAGGTGAAAAAAGTGACATTTTATGGCTAGAAAGTCACTTTTCATCAAAAGTTCAATAAGAAAACTAGTTCCCATTTATCCTGTATCCCCAAACACACTTGTGCTCTTTATACGCTCAAAACGCTATACAGTGCTTCAGAAGGCGCTAGGAGCAAAGGAAAGTGGTTTTTCTAACAAACTCATATAATCAATAGCCCAACCTATTCCAATATGATATTTTTCACATATTTAGACATAATATAGTACTATGAAATGTTTCTGACCTAAAATAATACGAAATATGATTGTTTACATTAAAATGTACAACTTGATGTTAAAGTGTGATAAGTTGAAAAAAGTGACATTTTATATCTAGAAAGTCACTTTTCATCAAAAGTTCAATAAGAAAACTAGTTCCCATTCATCCTGTGTCCCCATACACACTTGTGCTCTTTATACGCTCAAAACGCTATACAGCGCTTCAGAAGGCGCTAGGAGCAAAGGAAAGTGGTTTTTCTAACAAACTCATATTATCAATTGCCCAACCTATTCCAATATGATATTTTTCACATATTTAGATATAACATAGTACTATGAAATGTTTCTGACCTAAAATAATACGAAATATGATTGTTTACATTAAAATGTAAAAGTTGATGATAAACTGTGATAAGGTGAAAAAAGTGACATTTTATGGCTAGAAAGTCACTTTTCATCAAAAGTTCAATAAGAAAACTAGTTCCCATTTATCCTGTATCCCCATACACACTTGTGCTCTTTATACGCTCAAAACGCTATACAGCGCTTCAGAAGGCGCTAGGAGCAAAGGAAAGTGGTTTTTCTAACAAACTCATATAATCAATAGCCCAACCTATTCCAATATGATATTTTTCACATATTTAGACATAATATAGTACTATGAAATGTTTCTGACCTAAAATAATACGAAATATGATTGTTTACATTAAAATGTCAAAGTTGATGATAAAGTGTGATAACGTGAAAAAAGTGACATTTTATGTCTAGAAAGTCACTTTTCATCAAAAGTTCATTAAGAAAACTAGTTCCCATTAATCCTGTGTCCCCATACACACTTGTGCTCTTTATACGCTCAAAACGCTATACAGCGCTTCAGAAGGCGCTAGGAGCAAAGGAAAGTGGTTTTTCTAACAAACTCATATATCAATTGCCCAACCTATTCCAATATGATATTTTTCACATATTTAGATATAATATAGTACTATGAAATGTTTCTGACCTAAAATAATACGAAATATGATTGTTTACATTAAAATGTAAAAGTTGATGATAAACTGTGATAAGGTGAAAAAAGTGACATTTTATGTCTAGAAAGTCACTTTTCATCAAAAGTTCAATAAGAAAACTAGTTCCCATTATCCTGTATCCCCATACACACTTGTGCTCTTTATACGCTCAAAACGCTATACAGCGCTTCAGAAGGCGCTAGGAGCAAAGGAAAGTGGTTTTTCTAACAAACTCATATAATCAATAGCCCAACCTATTCCAATATGATATTTTTCACATATTTAGACATAATATAGTACTATGAAATGTTTCTGACCTAAAATAATACGAAATATGATTGTTTACATTAAAATGTCAAAGTTGATGATAAAGTGTGATAAGTGAAAAAAGTGACATTTTATGTCTAGAAAGTCACTTTTCATCAAAAGTTCATTAAGAAAACTAGTTCCCATTAATCCTGTGTCCCCATACACACTTGTGCTCTTTATACGCTCAAAACGCTATACAGCGCTTCAGAAGGCGCTAGGAGCAAAGGAAAGTGGTTTTTCTAACAAACTCATATATCAATTGCCCAACCTATTCCAATATGATATTTTTCACATATTTAGATATAATATAGTACTATGAAATGTTTCTGACCTAAAATAATACGAAATATGATTGTTTACATTAAAATGTCAAAGTTGATGATGAAGTGTGATAACGTGAAAAAAGTGACATTTTATGTCTAGAAAGTCACTTTTCATCAAAAGTTCATTAAGAAAATTAGTTCCCATTAATACTGTGTCCCCATACACACTTGTGCTCTTTATACGCTCAAAACGCTATACAGCGCTTCAGAAGGCGCTAGGAGCAAAGGAAAGTGGTTTTTCTAACAAACTCATATATCAATTGCCCAACCTATTCCAATATGATATTTTTCACATATTTAGATATAATATAGTACTATGAAATGTTTCTGACCTAAAATAATACGAAATATGATTGTTTACATTAAAATGTAAAAGTTGATGATAAACTGTGATAAGGTGAAAAAAGTGACATTTTATGGCTAGAAAGTCACTTTTCATCAAAAGTTCAATAAGAAAACTAGTTCCCATTTATCCTGTATCCCCATACACACTTGTGCTCTTTATACGCTCAAAACGCTATACAGCGCTTCAGAAGGCGCTAGGAGCAAAGGAAAGTGGTTTTTCTAACAAACTCATATAATCAATAGCCCAACCTATTCCAATATGATATTTTTCACATATTTAGACATAATATAGTACTATGAAATGTTTCTGACCTAAAATAATACGAAATATGATTGTTTACATTAAAATGTAAAGTTGATGATAAAGTGTGATAAGTGAAAAAAGTGACATTTTATGTCTAGAAAGTCACTTTTCATCAAAAGTTCAATAAGAAAACTAGTTCCCATTATCCTGTGTCCCCATACACACTTGTGCTCTTTATACGCTCAAAACGCTATACAGCGCTTCAGAAGGCGCTAGGAGCAAAGGAAAGTGGTTTTTCTAACAAACTCATATAATCAATTGCCCAACCTATTCCAATATGATATTTTTCACATATTTAGATATAATATAGTACTATGAAATGTTTCTGACCTAAAATAATACGAAATATGATTGTTTACATTAAAATGTAAAGTTGATGATAAAGTGTGATAAGTGAAAAAAGTGACATTTTATGTCTAGAAAGTCACTTTTCATCAAAAGTTCAATAAGAAAACTAGTTCCCATTAATCCTGTGTCCCCATACACACTTGTGCTCTTTATACGCTCAAAACGCTATACAGCGCTTCAGAAGGCGCTAGGAGCAAAGGAAAGTGGTTTTTCTAACAAACTCATATATCAATTGCCCAACCTATTCCAATATGATATTTTTCACATATTTAGATATAATATAGTACTATGAAATGTTTCTGACCTAAAATAATACGAAATATGATTGTTTACATTAAAATGTAAAAGTTGATGATAAACTGTGATAAGGTGAAAAAAGTGACATTTTATGGCTAGAAAGTCACTTTTCATCAAAAGTTCAATAAGAAAACTAGTTCCCATTTATCCTGTATCCCCATACACACTTGTGCTCTTTATACGCTCAAAACGCTATACAGCGCTTCAGAAGGCGCTAGGAGCAAAGGAAAGTGGTTTTTCTAACAAACTCATATAATCAATAGCCCAACCTATTCCAATATGATATTTTTCACATATTTAGACATAATATAGTACTATGAAATGTTTCTGACCTAAAATAATACGAAATATGATTGTTTACATTAAAATGTCAAAGTTGATGATGAAGTGTTATAACGTGAAAAAAGTGACATTTTATGTCTAGAAAGTCACTTTTCATCAAAAGTTCATTAAGAAAATTAGTTCCCATTAATACTGTGTCCCCATACACACTTGTGCTCTTTATACGCTCAAAACGCTATACAGCGCTTCAGAAGGCGCTAGGAGCAAAGGAAAGTGGTTTTTCTAACAAACTCATATATCAATTGCCCAACCTATTCCAATATGATATTTTTCACATATTTAGATATAATATAGTACTATGAAATGTTTCTGACCTAAAATAATACGAAATATGATTGTTTACATTAAAATGTAAAAGTTGATGATAAACTGTGATAAGGTGAAAAAAGTGACATTTTATGGCTAGAAAGTCACTTTTCATCAAAAGTTCAATAAGAAAACTAGTTCCCATTTATCCTGTATCCCCATACACACTTGTGCTCTTTATACGCTCAAAACGCTATACAGCGCTTCAGAAGGCGCTAGGAGCAAAGGAAAGTGGTTTTTCTAACAAACTCATATAATCAATAGCCCAACCTATTCCAATATGATATTTTTCACATATTTAGACATAATATAGTACTATGAAATGTTTCTGACCTAAAATAATACGAAATATGATTGTTTACATTAAAATGTAAAAGTTGATGATAAAGTGTGATAAGTGAAAAAAGTGACATTTTATGTCTAGAAAGTCACTTTTCATCAAAAGTTCAATAAGAAAACTAGTTCCCATTTATCCTGTGTCCCCATACACACTTGTGCTCTTTATACGCTCAAAACGCTATACAGCGCTTCAGAAGGCGCTAGGAGCAAAGGAAAGTGGTTTTTCTAACAAACTCATATAATCAATTGCCCAACCTATTCCAATATGATATTTTTCACATATTTAGATATAATATAGTACTATGAAATGTTTCTGACCTAAAATAATACGAAATATGATTGTTTACATTAAAATGTAAAAGTTGATGATAAAGTGTGATAAGGTGAAAAAAGTGACATTTTATGTCTAGAAAGTCACTTTTCATCAAAAGTTCAATAAGAAAACTAGTTCCCATTTATCCTGTGTCCCCATACACACTTGTGCTCTTTATACGCTCAAAACGCTATACAGCGCTTCAGAAGGCGCTAGGAGCAAAGGAAAGTGGTTTTTCTAACAAACTCATATAATCAATTGCCCAACCTATTCCAATATGATATTTTTCACATATTTAGATATAATATAGTACTATGAAATGTTTCTGACCTAAAATAATACGAAATATGATTGTTTACATTAAAATGTAAAAGTTGATGATAAAGTGTGATAAGTTGAAAAAAGTGACATTTTATGTCTAGAAAGTCACTTTTCATCAAAAGTTCAATAAGAAAACTAGTTCCCATTTATCCTGTGTCCCCATACACACTTGTGCTCTTTATACGCTCAAAACGCTATACAGCGCTTCAGAAGGCGCTAGGAGCAAAGGAAAGTGGTTTTTCTAACAAACTCATATAATCAATTGCCCAACCTATTCCAATATGATATTTTTCACATATTTAGACATAATATAGTACTATGAAATGTTTCTGACCTAAAATAATACGAAATATGATTGTTTACATTAAAATGTCAAAGTTGATGATGAAGTGTGATAACGTGAAAAAAGTGACATTTTATGTCTAGAAAGTCACTTTTCATCAAAAGTTCATTAAGAAAATTAGTTCCCATTAATACTGTGTCCCCATACACACTTGTGCTCTTTATACGCTCAAAACGCTATACAGCGCTTCAGAAGGCGCTAGGAGCAAAGGAAAGTGGTTTTTCTAACAAACTCATATATCAATTGCCCAACCTATTCCAATATGATATTTTTCACATATTTAGATATAATATAGTACTATGAAATGTTTCTGACCTAAAATAATACGAAATATGATTGTTTACATTAAAATGTAAAAGTTGATGATAAACTGTGATAAGGTGAAAAAAGTGACATTTTATGGCTAGAAAGTCACTTTTCATCAAAAGTTCAATAAGAAAACTAGTTCCCATTTATCCTGTATCCCCAAACACACTTGTGCTCTTTATACGCTCAAAACGCTATACAGCGCTTCAGAAGGCGCTAGGAGCAAAGGAAAGTGGTTTTTCTAACAAACTCATATAATCAATAGCCCAACCTATTCCAATATGATATTTTTCACATATTTAGACATAATATAGTACTATGAAATGTTTCTGACCTAAAATAATACGAAATATGATTGTTTACATTAAAATGTCAAAGTTGATGATAAAGTGTGATAACGTGAAAAAAGTGACATTTTATGTCTAGAAAGTCACTTTTCATCAAAAGTTCATTAAGAAAATTAGTTCCCATTAATCCTGTGTCCCCATACACACTTGTGCTCTTTATACGCTCAAAACGCTATACAGCGCTTCAGAAGGCGCTAGGAGCAAAGGAAAGTGGTTTTTCTAACAAACTCATATTATCAATTGCCCAACCTATTCCAATATGATATTTTTCACATATTTAGATATAATATAGTACTATGAAATGTTTCTGACCTAAAATAATACGAAATATGATTGTTTACATTAAAATGTAAAAGTTGATGATAAACTGTGATAAGGTGAAAAAAGTGACATTTTATGGCTAGAAAGTCACTTTTCATCAAAAGTTCAATAAGAAAACTAGTTCCCATTTATCCTGTATCCCCAAACACACTTGTGCTCTTTATACGCTCAAAACGCTATACAGCGCTTCAGAAGGCGCTAGGAGCAAAGGAAAGTGGTTTTTCTAACAAACTCATATAATCAATAGCCCAACCTATTCCAATATGATATTTTTCACATATTTAGACATAATATAGTACTATGAAATGTTTCTGACCTAAAATAATACGAAATATGATTGTTTACATTAAAATGTACAACTTGATGTTAAAGTGTGATAAGTTGAAAAAAGTGACATTTTATATCTAGAAAGTCACTTTTCATCAAAAGTTCAATAAGAAAACTAGTTCCCATTCATCCTGTGTCCCCATACACACTTGTGCTCTTTATACGCTCAAAACGCTATACAGCGCTTCAGAAGGCGCTAGGAGCAAAGGAAAGTGGTTTTTCTAACAAACTCATATTATCAATTGCCCAACCTATTCCAATATGATATTTTTCACATATTTAGATATAACATAGTACTATGAAATGTTTCTGACCTAAAATAATACGAAATATGATTGTTTACATTAAAATGTAAAAGTTGATGATAAACTGTGATAAGGTGAAAAAAGTGACATTTTATGTCTAGAAAGTCACTTTTCATCAAAAGTTCAATAAGAAAACTAGTTCCCATTTATCCTGTGTCCCCATACACACTTGTGCTCTTTATACGCTCAAAACGCTATACAGCGCTTCAGAAGGCGCTAGGAGCAAAGGAAAGTGGTTTTTCTAACAAACTCATATAATCAATTGCCCAACCTATTCCAATATGATATTTTTCACATATTTAGATATAATATAGTACTATGAAATGTTTCTGACCTAAAATAATACGAAATATGATTGTTTACATTAAAATGTACAAGTTGATGATAAAGTGTGATAAGTGAAAAAAGTGACATTTTATGTCTAGAAAGTCACTTTTCATCAAAAGTTCAATAAGAAAACTAGTTCCCATTATCCTGTGTCCCCATACACACTTGTGCTCTTTATACGCTCAAAACGCTATACAGCGCTTCAGAAGGCGCTAGGAGCAAAGGAAAGTGGTTTTTCTAACAAACTCATATATCAATTGCCCAACCTATTCCAATATGATATTTTTCACATATTTAGATATAATATAGTACTATGAAATGTTTCTGACCTAAAATAATACGAAATATGATTGTTTACATTAAAATGTAAAAGTTGATGATAAACTGTGATAAGGTGAAAAAAGTGACATTTTATGGCTAGAAAGTCACTTTTCATCAAAAGTTCAATAAGAAAACTAGTTCCCATTTATCCTGTGTCCCCATACACACTTGTGCTCTTTATACGCTCAAAACGCTATACAGCGCTTCAGAAGGCGCTAGGAGCAAAGGAAAGTGGTTTTTCTAACAAACTCATATAATCAATAGCCCAACCTATTCCAATATGATATTTTTCACATATTTAGACATAATATAGTACTATGAAATGTTTCTGACCTAAAATAATACGAAATATGATTGTTTACATTAAAATGTACAAGTTGATGATAAAGTGTGATAAGTTGAAAAAAGTGACATTTTATATCTAGAAAGTCACTTTTCATCAAAAGTTCAATAAGAAAACTAGTTCCCATTATCCTGTGTCCCCATACACACTTGTGCTCTTTATACGCTCAAAACGCTATACAGCGCTTCAGAAGGCGCTAGGAGCAAAGGAAAGTGGTTTTTCTAACAAACTCATATATCAATTGCCCAACCTATTCCAATATGATATTTTTCACATATTTAGATATAATATAGTACTATGAAATGTTTCTGACCTAAAATAATACGAAATATGATTGTTTACATTAAAATGTAAAAGTTGATGATAAAGTGTGATAAGGTGAAAAAAGTGACATTTTATGTCTAGAAAGTCACTTTTCATCAAAAGTTCATTAAGAAAACTAGTTCCCATTAATCCTGTGTCCCCATACACACTTGTGCTCTTTATACGCTCAAAACGCTATACAGCGCTTCAGAAGGCGCTAGGAGCAAAGGAAAGTGGTTTTTCTAACAAACTCATATATCAATTGCCCAACCTATTCCAATATGATATTTTTCACATATTTAGATATAATATAGTACTATGAAATGTTTCTGACCTAAAATAATACGAAATATGATTGTTTACATTAAAATGTACAAGTTGATGATAAAGTGTGATAAGTTGAAAAAAGTGACATTTTATGTCTAGAAAGTCACTTTTCATCAAAAGTTCAATAAGAAAACTAGTTCCCATTATCCTGTGTCCCCATACACACTTGTGCTCTTTATACGCTCAAAACGCTATACAGCGCTTCAGAAGGCGCTAGGAGCAAAGGAAAGTGGTTTTTCTAACAAACTCATATAATCAATTGCCCAACCTATTCCAATATGATATTTTTCACATATTTAGATATAATATAGTACTATGAAATGTTTCTGACCTAAAATAATACGAAATATGATTGTTTACATTAAAATGTCAAAGTTGATGATAAAGTGTGATAACGTGAAAAAAGTGACATTTTATGTCTAGAAAGTCACTTTTCATCAAAAGTTCATTAAGAAAACTAGTTCCCATTAATCCTGTGTCCCCATACACACTTGTGCTCTTTATACGCTCAAAACGCTATACAGCGCTTCAGAAGGCGCTAGGAGCAAAGGAAAGTGGTTTTTCTAACAAACTCATATATCAATTGCCCAACCTATTCCAATATGATATTTTTCACATATTTAGATATAATATAGTACTATGAAATGTTTCTGACCTAAAATAATACGAAATATGATTGTTTACATTAAAATGTAAAAGTTGATGATAAACTGTGATAAGGTGAAAAAAGTGACATTTTATGTCTAGAAAGTCACTTTTCATCAAAAGTTCAATAAGAAAACTAGTTCCCATTTATCCTGTGTCCCCATACACACTTGTGCTCTTTATACGCTCAAAACGCTATACAGCGCTTCAGAAGGCGCTAGGAGCAAAGGAAAGTGGTTTTTCTAACAAACTCATATAATCAATAGCCCAACCTATTCCAATATGATATTTTTCACATATTTAGACATAATATAGTACTATGAAATGTTTCTGACCTAAAATAATACGAAATATGATTGTTTACATTAAAATGTAAAAGTTGATGATAAAGTATGATAAGGTGAAAAAAGTGATATTTTATGTCTAGATAGTCACTTTTCATCAAAAGTACAATAACAATACTAGTTCCCATTTATTCTGTGTCACCAAACACACTTGGGCTCTTTATACGCTGAAAACGCTATACAGCGCTTCAGAAGGCGCTAGGAGCAAAGGAAAGTGGTTTTTCTAACAAACTCACATAATCAATTGCCCGACCTACTCCAATATGATATTTTTCACATATTTAGACATAATATAGTACTATGTGTCACGTGTCAAGAAACTCTGGACTCCACTTCCCATCAGCCACTGCACTGCTCTAGTTGTCACATGACCACCTGCACCTGATTCACGTTTTGGTTAAGGAGCACTCATGTGTATATATAGTTTTGGTCTGCACTATGTGCTTGTCTTTCGTTGTCTTAGACCGCTGTGTTCCATGTTTCTTGATCTTGTTAGTTTATGTTTAGTTTTGCCACAGTATTATGTTAAGTTGTCTTAGACCCATGTTGTTAATGTCTCAGTGTTTTGTTTCATGCCACAGTGTTTTTTCAAGTTGTCTCAGTGTCTTTGTTTCTTAGTACGTTTGCTTCAATAAAAGTCATTATCTGCACCTGCTTCTGGCTCAACCTCGATTCGTGACAGAAGGAAAGACCAACTATCAGAAGCAGCAGATCCCCACGATGGATGCCTGGTTTGAAGCATATGCGGAGTGGTATTTAGGACTGCTGGAGCAGGGAACAGATGAACTGCTCGCGCAGAATAACCGCATGCTAGGCCTGCCGCAGCTGGACAGACCATGCACCAGGCCACACCCGGCATTCGTAATGGATCACGCCAGGACACGCCGACGGGAGGGAATTTTTGGTCGGGGCTGAGACCAACTCCCACCCTCCCTCCCCTATTATGAATCTTTGCTCCGCTTTCATGCCCCGCCGAGGACGTCGCTCCGCTTTCATGCCCCGCCGAGGACGTCGCTCAGCCTCCCTGTTCGGCCGAGGTCGTCGCTCAGCCTCCCTGTTCGGCCGAGGTCGTCGCTCAGCCTCCCTGTTCGGCCGAGGTCGTCGCTCAGCCTCCCTGTTCGGCCGAGGACGTCGCTCTGCCTCCCTGCTCGGCCGAGGTCGTCGCTCTGCCTTCCTGCTCGGCCGAGGTCATCGCTCTGCCTTCCTGCTCGGCTGAGGTCGTCGCTCTGCCTTCCTGCTCGGCTGAGGTCGTCGCTCTGACTTCCTGCTCGGCTGAGGTCGTCTCTCTGCCATCCTGCTTCATTGAGGATGTCACTCTGCCTCCATGTTCTGCTAAAGACGTCGCTCCTTTTCTTTGCTTCTCTCAGTATGTCGCTCCCCCTTCCTGCTCCACGGAGGACATCGTTCCCCCCTCATGCTCCGCGGAGAGCATCGTTCCTCCCTTGGGCCTCGAGGAGAACCTCGCTCCTCTTCCTGGCCTCGCGGAGAATCTCGCTCCCCCCTTGAGTCTCGCGGAGAGCCTCGCTCCTCTTCCTGGCCTCGCGGAGAACCTCGCTCCCCCCTTGAGTCTCATGGAGAACATCGCTCCCCTCTCCTGTCCTGTGGAGGACGTCGCCCTGCTTTCATGCTCTGCCGAGGACGTTGCTCCGTTTTCATGCTCTGCCGAGGACGTCGCCCCGCTTTCATGTTCAGCTGAGGAAGTATCTCAGCCTCCCTGTGCCGTTGTGGAAGCCGCCCGGCCTCCTGGTTTTGCTGGGGACATGTTTTCCAGGGGGCCAGGACCACCCGATGGAGGACGTATAATTTTGGGCGCTCCGGGAGTAGCGCCCTTGGGGGAGGGTTCTGTCACGTATCAAGAAACTCTGGACTCCACTTCCCATCAGCCACTGCACTGCTCTAGTTGTCACATGACCACCTGCACCTGATTCACGTTTTTGTTAATGAGCACTCATGGGTATATATAGTCCTGGTCTGCACTATGTGCTTGTCTTTCGTTGTCTTAGACCGCTGTGTTCCATGTTTCTTGATCTTGTTAGTTTATTTTTAGTTTTGCCACAGTATTATGTTAAGTTGTCTTAGACTCATGTTGTTTATGTCTCAGTGTTTTGTTTCATGCCACAGTGTTTTTTTCAAGTTGTCTTAGTGTCTTTGTTTCTTAGTACGTTTGCTTCAATAAAAGTCATTATCTGCACCTGCTTCTGGCTCGACCATGACTCGTGACACTATGAAATAGTGAAATATGAAATAAAGTGAAGGGTGATAAGGTGAAAAAAGTGACATTTGAAGTGTAGAAAGTCACTTTTCATCAAAAGTACAATAAAAAAAACTTGTTCCCATTCATCCTGTGTGTCCATACACACTGGTGCTCTTAATGCGCTGAAAACGCTATACAGCGCTTTAGCAGGCGCTAGGAGCAAAGGAATGTGGTTTTTCTAACAAACTCATATAATCAATTGCCCGACGTACTCCAATATGATATTTTTCACATATTTAGACATAATATAGTACTATGAAATGTTTCTGACCCAAAATAATACGAAATATGATTGTTTACATTAAAATGTAAAACTTGATGATAAAGTATGTTAAGGTGAAAAAAGTGACATTTGAAGTGTAGAAAGTCACTTTTCATCAAAAGTACAATAACAAAACTTGTTCCCATTCATCCTGTGTGTCCATACACACTGGTGCTCTTTATGCGCTGAATACGCTATACATCGCTTTAGAAGCCGCTAGGAGCAAAGGAAAGTGGTTTTTCTAACAAACTCATATAATCAATTGCCCGACGTACTCCAATATGATATTTTTCACATAATTAGACATAATATAGTACTATGAAATATTTCTGACACAATATAATACGAAATATGATTGTTTACATTAAAATGTAAAACTTGATGATAAAGTATGATAAGGTGAAAAAAGTGACATTTGAAGTGTAGAAAGTCACTTTTCATCAAAAGTACAATAACAAAACTTGTTCCCATTCATCCTGTGTGTCCATACACACTGGTGCTCTTCATACGCTGAAAACGCTATACAGCGCTTTAGAAGGCGCTAGGAGCAAAGGAAAGTGTTTTTTCTAACAAACTCATATAAACAATTGCTCGACGTACTCCAATATGATATTTTTCACATAGTCAGACATAATATAGTACTATGAAATGTTTCTGACCCAAAATAATACGAAATATGATTGTTTACATTAAATTGTAAAACTTCATGATAAAGTATGATCAGGTGAAAAAAGTGACATTTGAAGTGTAAAAAGTCACTTTTCATCAAAAGTACAATAACAAAACTTGTTCCCATTCATCCTGTGTGTCCATACACACTGGTGCTCTTTATGCGCTGGAAACGCTATACAGTGCTTTAGAAGGCGTTAGGAGCAAAGGAAAGTGGTTTTTCTAACAAACTCATATAAACAATTGCCCGACGTACTCCAATGTGATATTTTTCACATAGTTAGACATAATATAGTACTATGAAATGTTTCTGACCCAAAATAATACGAAATATGATTGTTTACATTAAAATGTAAAACTTGATGATAAAGTATGATAAGGTGAAAAAAGTGACATTTGAAGTGTAGAAAGTCACTTTTCATCAAAAGTACAATAACAAAACTTGTTCCCATTCATCCTGTGTGTCCATACACACTGGTGCTCTTTATACGCTGAATACGCTATACATCGCTTTAGAAGCCGCTAGGAGCAAAGGAAAGTGGTTTTTCTAACAAACTCATATAATCAATTGCCTACGGGTTGGGCAATTGCCTACGGGTGGTACGGGGTTTCCATAACGAGGTTATGGAAGATGCATATATAAACAATGGCAGGTCCAGGATTAGCGTTAGGGTTAGGGTTAGGGCTAAGGTTAGGATTAGGGTTACAGAAAATGCATATATGACTTTGGTTTGGTTTGAACGTCAACATGACTTTGGTTTGATTTGGTTTTGTTTAGGTTGTTGGCTGTGCTTGCCGATGTCATAAGAACGTGAGTCCCAGGGAGTACATGGGGACTTTGGGTTTGAGGGACAAGTCTAAGTTCTGGGTGCTAAGGTCAGAGTTGTTGGTAGGTTTTAGGATTAGGGACAGCATTCACAGGTAGGATAGGTTTGGGATAGGTTATGGATGGGGTTAGGTTTTGGGGGTTAGAGGGTATGGCTAGGTTATTGAGCAGGTTGGGATTAGGTCATGATTAGGTTAATTATTTATTTATTTTGAGCATTCAGTGAAGGTATTGGGATAGGTTATGATTAGGTTATAATTTGTGTTATAACTAGGTTATGATCAAATTAACCATTTAAAGGTTAACTCCCAGTTAAGGTCAGGGCTAGGTGTTTAAGGCTAGGGTCAAGATTTTAGGGAGAGGGTGAAGCTAGATATTGGGGAGGAGGTTAAGATTAGGGGTGAGGTGAACACCAAGTTCAAGCAGGTGTGAATGGAGTGGAAAGCGGTGGAACGAGGGCAAGACTGAGCAAGTCAACCCTCTAGGCCTGTTTGGGCATTATTCCGCTCACCTGCCTGTCCCCCCTACCATCCCTTGATGGGTACAGGGCTGGGTAGGTGAGAGGGAAAGGATGATTCAACGCTGGATTTTAGTTTTATAGTTGGATTACTATTTTTTGGATGAAGTTGTCGGTCAGGTTTGTCAAAGTAGTGCAGTTTGCACCTTTGGGAAGTTTTTAGGGAGTTGGGGATAAAAGTTTAAGATTAAGGAGTGAGCATTAAGGGAAAAGTCATGGTTAGATATTAAGATTAGGGCCAAAATTTAAAGGTTAATTTAAAGTGAATGGTTAAGGTTAGGTCTGGGTGTTTGTGACTAGGGTAAGGATTTTTAGGGATAGGGTGAAGCCAGATATTGGGGGGAGGTTAAGATTAGGGGTGAGGGGAACACCAAGTTCAAGCAGGTGTGGACGGAGTGGAAAGCGGTGGAACGAGGGCGAGCCACTGGACTGAGCAGGTCAACCCTCCATGCCTGTTTGGGCATTGTTCCACTCACCTGCCCGTCCCTCCTACCATCCCTTGATGGGTATAAGGTCGGGCAGGTGCAAGGGAAAGGATGACTCAGGGTTGGTTTAATTTTTTTGATTAATTCATCAGTTTGACTGTTTGGATTAACATTGTTTTGTCTAGGTTGTTAGCTGTATTTGCTGATGCCATAGAATGTGGGGCTTGGGAAGTATTTGGGGAGTTTGGGGATCAAGGGTTAAGATTAAACTTGAAAATTTTTTTGTAATTAACACTTTTATTGATTCACAAGTTAACACAAAGAGACAAACAACATATATAATGAATCAAACTATTTTAACATAAATCCCCACTATAACCCCTCCCCCTACCAACCTCCCACCCCACCCTGGTCCCCCCACAAACACCCCTGTGGTCAATAGAATATAAACTCACATGTCCAAATAATAATAATAATAATAATAATAATAATAATAATAATAATAATAAAATACACACAATTAAAAACAAAAAAAGGAAAATACAATAATCAAGTATAATCATAGACTAAACTCTAAATTATACTCTCCACCGCCCCTCCTCGAGAGTCCCCCCAAAACGCCAAATAACTGCTCCATTTCTTCCTGAAGGAATTCCCAACTCCCATCCTTCTGCTCGACCCCTCCTCAAAGGCAGCCACCCTCCCCATCTCCACACACCACTCTGGAAACGAGGGCACTCCTTCTGATTTCCATCCCCTTAAAATAACCTGCCTACCAATCATCACACTGGTCAAAACCCAATCTTTTTTGTACCTATCCTCTAATTTTGTGACCTCCCCATCTTCCAAAATACAGAGTCTAGGGCAGAATGAGATCTGAGTGTTCAACACCTCACATACAAAGCTCTGCACCTTCAGCCAAAATTCTTGGATCTTACGACACCCCCAAAAAACATGGGTGGTGTCTCCATCTTCTGAATGGCATCGCCAGCAGGTGGGTGTGTCTTTAAGACCGAGCCTATGCAATTTAGAGGGGGTCCAATAGAAACGATGTAAAATCTTAAATTGTATAAGGCGCACCCTTGCTTCTCTAGATGCAGTTTTTATATGTTTTAAAATCCTAGCCCACTCTCCCTCCCCCAATTCCAAATTTAAATCTTTCTCCCATAATCTCTTGAGAGTGATCGAGACTCCGTCCCCTAGACTCTGAATCAGTAAGGAGTAATACACTGATGTTTCATGTCCTCTTCCAAAAGCAGAAATCACCTCTCCCAGAGTATCTGCTGCTTTAGGGGGGTACATGCTACTCCCAAACATAGTACAGAGCAAGTGGCATAGTTGAAGATATCTAAAAAACTGAGATCTGGGGATCCCAAAATGTTGAACCAATTTTTCAAAAGATATCATCACACCACTCTCATAAAGATGACCAAGTGTATTAACCCCCCTCGTGATCCACTCTGACCAACAAAAAGGGGACTTATTAATACGTAGTTTGGGGTTTAGCCATAGGCTCGAGGCAACATTGAGATAAATATCAGAATCAAACACTCTGGACACTCTTGTCCACACTGAGTGCAGATATGAAATAATGGGGTGTGATTTAACTTCTCTGGTTAGATTAATGGAAAGGCTTTGCAGTGGCAAAATAGGGGCAAGAACTTCTTGTTCAATGCAGAACCAGGGAGGGGCTTTCTCAGGTGGAAGTGACCAATGAGCCAAATGTCTGAGACCAAACATATAATAATAATTAAACTGTGAATATTAAGGGTAAGGTTGTGGTTAGGTATAAAGACTATGGTTAAGGTTAGGGTCAGGTATTTAAGACTAGGGTCAGGATTTTAGGGATAGGGTGAAGCTAGGTATTGGGGAGAGAGGTTAAGATTGGGGTGAGGCGAACACCAAGTTCAAGTAGGTGTAGACGGAGTGGAAAGCAGCGGAACGAGGGTGAGCCACTGGACTGAGCAGGTCAACCCTCCATGCCTATCTGGGCATTGTTCTGGGTTAGGGTTAGGGTTAGGGTTAGCATTAGGGTTAGGGCTAGGTTTAGGGTTAGGTTTGCTATATATATGTGTATATATAGTGGGTATAGCCTATGGGGTTTACTGGGGGGGATAGGTTTAGGTTCAGAGTAAGGGTTAGGGTTACAGAAAATGTATATATAAAAAATGGTAGGTCCAGGATTATTGTTAGGGTTAGGGTAAGGGTTACTATAAATATATGTATATATATAAATAGTGGTTATAGCCTATGGGGGGGGGGGGTACATGGGACTAGAGTTAGGGTTAGGGATAGTGTTACAGAAAATGCATATATAATAAATGGTAGGATTAGGTTTAGGGTTAGGATTAGAAGTAGGGTTAGGGCGAATTTGGAATTCAGAACATATGAGTGAGAAGGCACATGGAGTGAACTCCTGAGCATTTTATCTTTTAATTGTACTTTTCAGGCAACCTGAATCTTTTCTAAGACATTTGGTGCGCTCCTTTTCAATTACTCAGTCTACAACTATAACCAGAAAGGAATTATGGCTTCTGAAAGACTACGGAAACCTAAGTCTTCACCGAGCACGACGAGTCATGGCGACAAGCTACCACTGGATTTGGAAAATCTCGGCAACACTCTAATAGTGTAGCTAACATCTACCATCACAGTACAGGTGAAAGCAGCTATTGACTCAGCTCTAGCCCCATTTGTTGCATCTTTTGAGAATTTTAAATCGGGCATTGAATCACAAGGACGACGTATTGACGAGATTGACCAGCACCTGAACGATTACAGTGACCGCATTGTAGCATTGGAACAGGTGGTGCTAAAGCTAACATCAGCTAACAAACAACTCACCGAGAAAGTTGAGGATTTGGAGTCCCGTTCACGGCACTGCAATCTCCGGGTCATCAGTATTCCAGAACGAGAAGAAGGGAGCGATCCGGTAATGTTTATGTCTAAATTTTTCCAGGATGTCCTCGGTTCGGAAATCTTTCCAAACGCTCCATTGCTGGATAGAGTGCACCGTATTGGCCCCATGCCCTCGGAGGAGCAGTGAGAGAATCAGAGGTCCAGAGTGTTGATTGTGCGGTTTCACTAGTTTCACGACAGAGAAAAACTTGTTCGAAGCGGGAATTGGAATCAACTTTTCCATCAGGGCCGTAAGGTCTTCATCTTTCCTGATTTCAATTCCAGCGAAGGCGGCCTTCCCTGCGGTGACAAACAGCTTGCGTGAGAGAAATGTGCGGTCTTCTTTCAGATACCCTGCTCTCCTTCGGCTAGACCTCGGTGATGAGAAGCTGCAATTCGACTGTCCCCAAAAATGCGCAATGATGGTTTAATGAACGGTATCCTCCATCTTAAGCTGTCTTCATGACAGTTAACCGATTTATTAATACCTGTAATGTGACTGTAAAATGCGCGGGTGTGGACAACTATATCAGTTTCCATGTAAATCTATAGGTTGCCTGAGATACATGGTAATTGTGGAACCTTTTATGCTCGGGAGTGACTTCACACAACAAGAACGGGTATGGTTTACAAGTTCCGGAGGTTCCAGTGTTGTACGGCTCTGCCTTCATTATTTGGGAATGGAGAGAAGTTAACTGATGTTCAGAGTAGGGTGGAGGAGGATGGGGTGGGAGGTGGGGAGGGGTGGGATGCTGTGTTGTTGTGTGTTTGGGAGGCGGGGAGGGGTGGGATGCTGTGTTGTTGTGTGGGGTTTTTTTTTGCTTTTGCCTTTTTTATTTTATTTATTTTATTTATTTATTTATTTATTTATTTTCCTTCGTTGGGTTTTTTTTTTTTGCCCCTATTGATATCAACCTCTCTGTACTCCATTCTGTACTAATCTAAATTGATGGAAAATACCCGAAGCTCGTTCAGATTCCTAAGTTGGAATGTGAAAGGCCTGAACGGTCCCATTAAAAGATCCAAGATTTTGATACATTTAAAACTACAAAAACCTGACATTGCATTTCTTCAGGAAACTCATTGTTACAGCCATTTTGCCATTTTTTTGTGGAGTTGGAATTTGGGGCTGTTTTTGATCTGTTTGTTTGGGATTGTGTTATGTTTGTGAGGTTAAGTGGTGCATTTGCTCCTGGGTCATGGGTCACGTGTGGTATGGGAAGTGCATATAACAGGCGGGTGGAAACGGAGAGCCGGGAAGCACACCTTTTTGACCATGCTCCTGCACGCCAATTCACAATAAGTCATTTTACCTTAAATTCAATAGTAAGGTTTCATTTCAACAAGTTTTCATTCATAATTTGTATTTGTCAAGAAAAATAAAGGTCTTTTTATCTACGGCATGCGAGAGAGTGCGTTAATCCAACCCTGGTTCCCCCATTTTACACCCTTAATTTCATACATGAAGTCAGCCTTTCAAAGATGGGCAGCTCTACCATTATCCCCTCTTGGTAGAATAAACATGGTAAAAATGAACATTCTTCCAAAATTCCTTTACCTTTTTCAATCCATCCCTTTGTTTTTACCCAAACCTTTCTTCAAGAATATAAACCAATTAATCTCCTCTTTCATATGGGCAGGAAAAACTCCCAGGGTTTCCAAATTTTCACTTCAAAAGAGTCGACTAAGTGGTGGCCTCTCATTGCCCAATTTCATGTATTATTATTGGGCAGCTAATATTCAGAAATTGGTACTCTGGGTGCAGGCCCCCTCTCTTCCATGGTGCCACTTAGAAGCAATGTCTTGTATTTCAACCTCCCTCCATGCTATGGTGTTCTCCTCCCTTCCTATAGCCCTTTCACAACACAGAGATAATCTAATAGTATGTACCTCTCTAAAAATTTTCTATCAGTTTCGCCGTCTTTTTAAATCTATCTCGGCCTCAACCATGGCACCAATATGTAATAACCACCTCTTTCCCCCCCTCCTTTACAGATTCCACATTTTCCTTGTGGGAAAAGAAGGGTCTGAAATGCTTTGAGGATATTTTCATTAATAATGGGTTGCAAGCTTTTCTGAATTATCCTCATCATTCAGCCTGCCTTCATCTCACCTATTCCATTTCTTTTAAATTAGGCATTGTGTCTCCTCCCTATTTGCTGGTTTTCCCTCCTTACCTACAAAGTCTGCATGGGAAGAGGTGTTCAAGCTGAACCCTCATGAGGGTGGCATTATCTCACAGATATATGCAACGATCTGGACACAAGACGATTTTTACAATATCAAAATCATTAGTGCTTGGGAAGAGGAGTTGGGCCTGGAGCTTGAGGATGATTACTGGGGCAGAGCGTTAGATAATATACGTACCACCACGTCCTGTGCTAGACTTAGTCTCATACAATTTAAAGCAGTAAACACTAATCATGTTATCTTTTTTTGTTTGTTTGTTTTGTTTTGTTTTGTTTTGTTTTTTTGTGTTTTTCTTTGAATGTTTGTTTGTTATTGTCTTTTGTTTCCCCCTTTCTTTTGGTTTTGGCTGTGGTTGTTTTGTTGGGGTTGTTGGGTGTGGTGTTATAATGTGTAAAATGCAAATTTCCAATAAAAATTCTATGATAAAAAAAGAAGTAGGGTTAGGGTTAGGGATAGGGTTAGGTGGTTAGGGTTAGGGGTTAGGGTTAGGGTTAGGCTTTAGGGTTAGGGCTAGGGTTAGTTTAGGGGTTTGGGTTAGGGTTTGGGTTAGTGGGTTAGGGTTAGGGTGGTTAGGGTCAGGGTTGGGGTGGTTAGGGTTTGGATTAGGTTTAGGGTTAGGGTTAGGGGTTATGGTTAGGTTTAGGGTTACCTAAAATGCATATAAAAATGGCAGGTCCAGGATTAGAGTTAAGGTTAGGGCTAAGGCTAGGGTTAGGGTTAGGGTTAGTACATATATATGTATATATCTATATAGTGGTTATAGGCTATAGGGGGTATGGGGGGGCTAGGGTTAGGGCTAGGGTTAGGGTTAGGGTTATGGAAAATACATATATAAACTATGGCATGTCCAGGATTAGGGTTAGGTTCAGGGATAGGGTTCAAGGGTTGGGTTAAGGTTAGGGTAAGGGTTAGGGTCAGGGATAGGGTTCAAGGACTGGGTTAAGGTTAGGGTAAGGGTCAGGGATAAGTTTCAAGGGTTAGGTTAAGGTTAGGGTAAGGGTTGGGGTGGGAGATGGCATTTAAAGATTGGGTTAGGCATGGGTTAGGATCAGGTTAAAAGGGTTAGGGTTAGGATTAGGATCAAGGGTTGGGGTGGGAAATGGGAATAAGGGATTGAGTTGTGTGTAGAGTGGTTCTCTAAGTGCTTTCTTTTTCTCTCTTCTACAGGTTTGATACCGGGTGGCGGACTGAGGATCTAGGGTAAGTGCTTGAGAAAGTAAGTGCTATTTCCACTCTGTGTCGTTGAATACAACGTGTAAGTGCTTTGGTCCCTTCTGCAAAATGAAAGGTAAGTGTTTAAATTACGCATTTCACACCATTCAATCATCCAGTACACACAATAAAAATCAAACAATAAAAATCAAAAGGGTTTCCCTTGATCCCCTGTCCCACCTTGCCCGTGTTACTTTTATTTATGGATAATATTATTTTATAATTCCCCCAGGACCTGAATTCCCTATCTATACTCTCAAACTATTTTCGGATTTACATATGTGGAACATAATGTCATTTTAAGGTTTAAAATGGTATCTTACCATAAGTTTCTACCCTTCTCATTAAGTCCCAAGGGAGTCCATGTTTTCAATCTATGTAGCCATTTAAACTCATTCCTCTTCCTTTGTTTATCTGTCCATGCTGTGTTAGATTCTAACCCTGAGATTGTTAATTGGTTTATCCCGTGTACTTTAAAATGACTAATCAGTTTTGTATTTTTGGTCTTATTGTTGATGTTGTATAAATGTTGTTTTAACCTTGCTACTAGTGTGTTTTTAGTCTCCCCAATATAGCGTTTCCGACAATATGCACGTTATACAGTACACTATATTGTTTTTGTTCAAGTTTAGATTTTGCATTATAGGTGTACGTAAAACATATTTTATTTTTCTCTGATATGTTTGCCAAGGAGACTGCTGCCAGAGGATTCTGGAGTTAAATCTCGAGCGGACCAAGATATTCTTGAGGTTTTTGTTCTTTCTATACGCCGAAATGACTTTGAATTTTTGTAAAACCGGTAGATGGTGTTGAGTGCATTTAAAATTGTTTTTAATTTTTTTATTTAAGGCTAGTGTTTGTTGGTTGTAAGTAGTAATTAAGGGGACGACCTGTTGGGTGCCTCCAAATTCTGCTGCTTCTGTGGGGGTAAAGATTCTGAGAATGATGGGTGTGTAAATTGTGGCATTTGGCAATATTGATTGAGCTGTTCTCCAGAGGCACTGTAGTTGTTTTATGGTTGTTTTGTAGGGATGTTGTCCCCTGTTATTTAAATCCATGGATAGAATGACCTTGTGTACGAGTGGATGTGGTTGTTGTTTCTGTAGGATTTTGGCTATGTGTAGAGAATTGGCCGCAGAAAGCTGTCTACTTGAATGTTTGGACTTTTAATTTTAGGGATACGACTGAGGTTGGAGTCCCCCATAAAGACTACAGATTTGCGAATGACAATGGACCAATCTATTGCTTTCCTATCCGTGTTGATGTGTCTATTAGGTTTATTATCTAAATCGATGATATCTAAGAGCCCATCATCTGTGGAGTCTGAGGACACTCTAATTGGTTTTGCCACTGTGATGCGTTTAGAAGGGATGGATTCAGAGCGGGTTTTTGAACTGCTTGTTTCTTAAATAAAATCCCAAATTCAGGTTAATTGTGCGCTGGCACATCTAAATCTTCCTTCTCTTTTTTTCATATACTATACTTTCAAGATTTTATCCTGTCTTTATGTGTGAAGAAATCATTTTAAGACTTTTAGAATGAACTGTGTCATCATTTTCTGGTTAAAATTGAACTGCTTGTTTCTTAAATAAAATCCCAAATTCAGGTTAATTGTGCGCTGGCACATCTAAATCTTCCTTCTCTCTTTATAAACATATATATAATAAACAAGCATATATTATATATTATATAACAATAATATATTATAAATAAGCATATATAAACAATGGCAGGTCCAGGATTAGGTTTAGGTTTTTGAATTGCTTGTTTCTTAATTAAAGCCCCCTGATTCAGGTTAATTGTGCACTGGCATATCTAAATCTTCCTTCTCTTTTTTCATCTGTTATACTCTCAGGGTTTTATTCTGTCTTTGTGTATGAGGAATGGACTGTGTATTTATCATTTTCTGGTTTAAAAATGGACTATTTGGTTTTTACTGGACTATGTGTCTATCTTTTTCTGATAAAAAAATCGGACTATTTAGGGTTAGGGTGAGGCTTAGGCTAAGGAATGAAGTTTAAAAATGGGCAGATGGTTAGGCTTAGGGTTGGGGTCAGGCATGGGGTTCAAAGGTTAGGGTTAGGGTTGGGGTTAGGGTCAGCGATGGGGTTCAAAAGGTTGGGTTTAGGGTTTGGGTTGGGGTCAGGCATAGAGTTCAAAGGTTATGGTTAGGGTTAGGGTCAGCGATGGGGTTCCAAGGTTATGGTTAGGGTTGGGGTTAGGGTCAGCGATGGGGTTCAAAGGTTAGGTTTAGGGTCCGGGTTGGGGTCAGGCGTAGGGTTCAAAGGTTATGGTTAGGGTTGGGGTTAGGGTCCGCGATCGGGTTCCAAGGTTACGGTTAGGGTTGGGGTTAGGGTCAGCGATGGGGTTCAAAGTTTGGGTTTAGGGTTTGGGTTGGGGTCAGGCATGGGGTTCAAAGGTTGGGTTTAGGGTTAGGGTTGGGGTCAGGCATGGGGTTCAAAGGTTATGGTTAGGGTTGGGGTTAGGGTCCGCGAGCGGGTTCCAAGCTTATGGTTAGGGTTGGGGTTGGGGTCAGGCATGAGGTTCAAGGGTTAGGGTTAGGGTCAGCGGTAGGGTTCCAGGGTTATGGTTAGGGTCAGCGATCAGGTTCAAAGGTTAGGTTTAGGGTTAGGGTTGGGGTCAGGCATAGGGTTCAAGGGTTAGGGTTAGGGTCAGCGGTAGGGTTCAAGGGTTATGGTTAGGGTTGGGGTTAGGGTCCGCAGTAGGGTTTAGGGTTAGGGTTAGTGGGTTAGGGTTAGAGTTAGGGGGGTTAGGGTAGGGTTTAGGTTTTTGAATTCACAATGACCCCCCCCCCCCTTTACAGTACTAGAACTGCTAGGTTAGGGTTAGGGTTGGTGGTTAGGGTTAGGATTAGGGGTTCGGGTTAGGGGGGTTTATGGTTTAGGGTTAGGGTTCTCCAATATGACATTTTTCACATATTTATGACATAATATAGTACTATGACATGTTTCTGACCTAAAATGATACGAAATATGATTGTTTACATTAAAATCTATAACTTGATAATAACTAGAGCTAAGGTGAAAAAAGAGACAATTGAAGTGTAGAAAGTCACTTTTCATCAAATGTGCCCTAACAAAACTTGTTCACATTTGTCCTGTGCGTCCATACACACTGGTGCTCTTCAGAGGCTGAAAACGCTATACAGCGATTTGCAAGTGGCTGGGAGCGAAGGAAAGTGGTTTTTCTAATAAATTCATATAATCAATTGCCTGATGTGACCCAATATTATATTTTTCACATATTTATTTATTTATTTAATTTATTTTTTTATGATGAGTTAAATTACATTTATTCACTTCAGCATACAGTAATATTTACATACAAGAACAAAAAATTGAGGAGTCAAAGATTCAGGCCATACACATGGTAACAACATGAAACATGAAAAAACCTTTTTTATATCTATATGTGGGAGGTGTCTACAACTTGAACTGGACATAAATGGGAGTAGAAATCCACACATAAAGAACCAGGCGATTAATTTTTATATAAAAGTTGTAAAACTTTTCATAATACCTTTATAATAAACCGTTCCAATGCAGACATGTTATATAGTACTTCCTATTATGGGAGGTTGTAGTGAACCTGGAAAGATATGAAAGTCAAATATTTTTCAAAAGCCAGTTTCGGTCAGACAGCAGAACACACGCATACAACAGCAGCTTTACTGTTTCTACAACAGGATACCACATTCACCTACAATGTAGGAGTATCGAAAACAAAATATCACAGAGAGTAAAGAGAGAAAATCTGAATCTCTGAGTAAACCTTCAAAATATTGTGGGAAGAAGTGTACTAGAAAGCAGGACCTAGTAACATCAAGTTTAAATATTAAACCAAAGCAAACTCATGGTCCCATTCATTACGTGAATATGGCTAGGCTCCAGAACATGGAAGGAAAAAAACAAAAACCTATGTAGCTGTACAGACTGAGGAAATTTAAATGATGTTGGTGATGAAGTCAGGTTTCTCTCTATCTCTTTCTCTCTCTTTCTCTCTCTCTCTCTCACACACACACACACACATATAGATATATAAAGATATAGATGGCATGACACTGAAGTGCTTCTTGGTTCAGAATGAGTCTGATCCTCTTGCAGAAGTGATTGCTGTGGAAGTGGATGATCTCAATGACTTCACCACCAAGCCAGTGCTTAGGTCCAGCCCTCTTCCTTCTCGCTCGGCTCTGTAATCAAGGAACATCTGTTTAAAGGCCATGAAGTCTGTAAAGGTGAGCAACATGTCAAATATATCACCTGAGACTTCTTTGTGTTGCTTCAGAGAATGTGTAAACATGTTAAACCCAGGAATTTGCTCGATCAGCTGTTGTTCCAGATGCTTCTCCAAGAGCTCAATATAATCATTACAAATTGACGTGTAAATGAGCTTATTTTCCTCTGTGTCATCAAACTCCAGGTAATACTTCTCCATGAAGGATCGCTGAAGATTCTGGAAGTAGTCGTCCATTATGATATCTTCAATGTTCCCAATTACAGTATCAAATAATGCATCTGACTCAAACAGCAAATTCTTCCTCATCCAAGTCTCTCATCTAAACAATATTCTCCTCTCTATTGATCAGACCTGTGTCCTGAATATCCATCATAAACCGACAGAATGCAGCTCAACTACAGCCAGTTCATTCCTGGCTGCCAAGGCAACGGGAAAATCATTTTTCACATCTTTATGACATAATATAGTACTATGACATACTTCTGACCTAAAATGATACGAAATATGATTGTTTACATTAACATTTATAACTTGATAATAAAGTATGATAAGGTGAAAAAAGTGACCATTGAAGTGTAGAAAGTCACTTTTGGTCAAATGTGCCCTAATAAAACATGTTCACATTCGTCCTGTGTGTGCATACACACTGGTGCGCTTCATACTGTTTGAGCTGGCCATGCGGTACACCAAAACTTTTTAGAGCTGACCATGTAGGGTGCCAATACTTTTGACAGCCAGTCTGAAAGCGTGCCAACACTTTTGAGAGCTATGCTGCACAAAAAAAAAAAAAATCAATTCAATGAAATTTTATTTGTATAGCGCTTTTAACAGTGGACATTGTCACCAAGCAGAATTTTTAAAAATCCAGATATAAAATTTTATTTTAAAATTATCTCTCATGAGCAAGCCAGTGGCTTGGAAAAACTCCCTCAGGAAACAAGAGGAAGAAACATTGAGAGGAAGCAGACTCTAAACCAGGGGTCTCAAACTCAAATTGCCCTGGGGCCACTTTTGGTACTGTCATCTCATAGGTGGGCTGGAAGAGCATTAAAGTACCCCAAGAAAGTGCAAGATTCTCAAAATGTACTTTTCTGTTACTATTACCAACATATTTTATTAAACAAATTTAATAGTAGTAAACATAAGCATACAATACTATAACAATAACTTGGTACCAATTTCAACATAAATGTAATAATTCGCACACACACACACACACACACACACACACACATTTTTGTTTTGTTTTAATTCTTGCCAGACACCTGACAGCGCTTCTCACACAATTGAGATACATTTGCCCTGATGGAGGTTGTAGTCGAAACCCTAAGTACAGCTTCAAGATGGGCATCAGTAATGCTGGACCTGTACTTGCATTTATTAAAGTTCATTGTTGAGAAAAGTTTTTCACACAAATATGTGCTTCCAAAAAGGCACATTAACCGACTGAACATTTTTTACAGTTCTGGGAAGGATGGAGGTAAGTATCTCAAAAATTGTCCAATGAGATCTGCTTTTCCCTGTGCCTCCCTGAATTTAGTTTTTAGTTCACTGTTATACTGCAAGTCAATAAGTTCCATTTGCAAGACACCTGGGACACTCTCCACATCAACTGAGAAGGGGTCTTCAAACAGCGGGAAAGTGTCACGGTGTGCCTTGATATCAGCAAAGCGTTCATCAGATTCCTGCAGTAGGTTGTCAATAGCAGATGCATATTTATCACCAGTGAATGATGTGCCCTCCTCCACAAGAGATCTGCATGATGGGAAATGGCTAAGGTTTTTTGCAGAAAGCTGACATTTCCACAATCTCAGTTTTATGAAAAAGGCTTTCACGTTTTCATAAGCTGCTGTGATGAGCTGATCAGGGCCCTGAAGCTTCAGATTAAGGATGTTTAGCTCATGTGTTATGTCCACTAGGAAGGCAAGATCCATCACCCATTTTGGATCATCAAATTCATGAACATCCATTCTGCCATCTTCCATGAATCTCTTCATCTCTGTTCTTAACTCAAAGAATCTCTTCAGGACATTTCCCCTGCTGAGCCAGCACACCTCAGTAAAGTACATCACCATATGCTGACTCAATTTCTTGCAAAAAGGCCCTGAACTGGCGGTGCTGCAAACTCCTGGATCTGATATAATTAATACATTTCAGGACAACAGACATGACATGACCTGTTGGTGTATAATGCAGTGCAGAACTGCTGGACCTGCTTTTTTCTCTTCTAATTTTATTTGTAAAAAAATATCTTTGGATGTGGTGCGGTCGTACATTGGACACAAACTTAGCAACTCTTCTGTCACTTCGAACTTCTAATTAATAACTCTTATGAAAATTGTGAGCTGAGAATTGTCAGTTTTATCTGTGCTTTCATCAAGCGCCACAGAATATGCAGTGAAAGCTTCAACTTTATCACGTAACTGATCATAAATGTCACTTGATAACTCGCTGATCTGCTCCGCCACCATGTTAGCCGATAGCGCTATATTGTTGAACAAGCTCTTTTTTTCTGGACATTAAATATCCGCACCTTTCATCATGCAGTCCTTTAGAAACGGGCCTTCAGTGAATGGCTTTTCGGCTTTGGTGATTAATTCACTCACCACATAACTTGCCTCAACTGCAGTATCAGCACCCTTTTTGGCTTTATGAAAAATACTTTGCTGAGATATAAATCCTCTCTGTAGCTGCATGGCTCGTGTTGCCCTCTCATCTCCCTCATACTTCTTGTACTGCTCTCCGTGTTTAGTCCAATAATGACACTTGTTATTATATTCCTTTAAAACTGCAACTTTTATGTTGCATATCAGGCAGGTAGGATTTCTATTAAACTCCACAAAAAAATACTGGGTTGTCCATCTTTCTTGAAACGGTCTGTGTTCATCATCCAACTTACGTTTTAATTTGACAGCGACATCTTTGTTCTTCAGCACCTTGCACGCATTTGGGCCAACTATGACCTTTGCCATAACAAACCAAATGCATTTTTAAAAAACAGAATTGTGTTTTTATTTTAATTATTTCAGAAGGGTAGGTTGAATTGGCATGAAACCACTATAAAATATCATTAGATTTGGTGGGCCAAATTATATATTTTTTTTTTACATCCCGTCGCGGGCCGGACTGAGGGGGAAGGCGGGCCTGAAGTGGCCCGCGGGCCAAGAGTTTGAGACCCCTGCTCTAAAGGGAACCCATCTTCATCAGGGTGACAGTGGATAGTGTGATTATTCATCATTTCACATCTATACCTGTATACTATGAAGTTAATCAGTGCTAAGTGTGTTAAAAAGAACTTGAATGAGTATCATTAGTTTTAAGTTTCTTGTAGCAAACTGAAGTTGTCAATTGTTCTTTGAAGGAGACTTTAGTGGAAACTGTTCTTAGCAATTGCTGAAAGTAAATCCACATTCATCTTAGAGGTGTGTATGTGGTCCTATCCACAGTAAACCCATGGTGATCTGTAGGCTATCCATGTAGGACCATCTACAATCTATGGCAAAATGCAATGATGTCACACTTTTACATCCAGTTGGCAGCTCCCCCTATATAAAGCATCTTCCTGTGTGCCTGAATGAGTGAATACACATGTATGCACTCAACGTACAATTCAATAGGAACACCTGTGCACCTACTCATTTATGCAGTTATCCAATCAGCCAATCATGTGGCAGCAGCACAATGCAAAAAATCATGCATATACAGATCAAGAGCTTCAGTTAATGTTCACAGCAAACATCAGAATGAGGAAAACGTATGATCTCAGTGACTTTGACCTTGGCATAGTTGTTGATGCCAGATGGGCTGGTCTGATTATTTTAGAAACTGCTGATCTGGGATTTTCACACAAAAGAGTCTCCAGAGTGGTGCAAAAAAAAATAAAACAAACAAACAAAAAAAGCATGAGTACTGTGGGTGGAAATGTCTGGTTAATAACAGAGGTCAGAGCAAAATTGCAAGATTGGTTTGAGCTGCCAGGAAGGATATTGCAACCCATATAATCACTCTTTACAACTGTGGTGAGTAGAAAACTCTAGCTAGAACTCCAAATCTTATTTTATTAGGAACACCTGTACACGTGCACATTTATGCAGCCAATCAGCCAATCATGTGGCAGCAGCACATGCAAAAAAATCATGCAGATACAGGGTAGCATTCACATACCAGGTGGGCTGGTTTGAGTATTTCAGAAACTGCTAATCTCCTGGGAATTTCATACACAACAATCTATAGAATGGAAGCATCAATGAACCATAAAAGAGATTTAAAAAAAAAAAGAAAAAAAAAAGGTAACGATAAGACACTATAGACTGGTAACTAGGATAGTATGGCAGTGTCACGAAATCTACGTAATGAAGGTTAGGACAGATGGAAGTGCAGATAAGAGCTTTTAATAAAGAGAGGCAGGCAGACATCCAAATCATGAGACAATAGCATGGTCAAAAAACAGGCAATGGGTCAGGCGATCTGTAAATAGGCATGAACTAGGCAAGGCATGAAAGAAACGAGAATGAGGAACAAGAAGCAAGATCAGTGAACATGAAACAAAACGAGGAACAGGGTACAAACTCTTGGTATGGTGATAATACTCAATACTTTGCAAAGTCATTGCGTTCAAACAGTCTCTTTATATTGTGGTTGTGAGTGACAATTTGATGCCGGTGTGTATGATTGAAATGAATGAGAGTGTTCTGGGAATTGCAGTCCATGGCGGCCATGTTTGTAGGCCGCAGTGCAGGATGGGAAATGAAGTCACTGGTTTGCTGTGATATGACAGGCAGTAAATGTTCACAGCTGAGTGTGATCAGTAAGATGGTGAAAATGAATGTGTAGGCCACATGGTGTTCTGGGAAGTGAAGTTTAAGCCTCCTGTTATGTTGGGGGAAAAAAGTTATATGTAGTCTGAGACAAGCCATAAGGAGAAATATTTACATGTAAATATATGACCCTAAATGAGGAAAGTCAAAAAATTTCAAAGAGAAAAAGAGAGATTAACCAGTATTTCAGACATCTCAAATGTGGAAATGGGTCAAATTGACCCATGGCATAATAGGAGGGTGTTGACATGATATCTAAATTTAAATAAATTTGAGTAATCAAAATGTTCCTAAAGACAAATAATTCCAACCACTTAAAATATTTTAAGAATTTTACATATTAATATTTTATTTACAGATATCTTGAATTGAATTCAGACAGATAAACAGTATTATATGTGGACATGTTCTCCAACAAACTCTGGGGCCTTCCAGGAATGTGTGTTTTATTGAGATCTCATGACACTTTTCATGACATGACTGCACACAAGTGTATACCATTCAAGTAATTATCTGATTTCTGACAGAAATTAGTTGTTGCAGAACTAATTTAGGGGTTTGACAGCAAAAGGGGGAGAATCCTTATGCAATTTACAATAGTTTTTTAAATTCTTTTAGCAAACTATATTGATATTTCTACTTCAAAATTATGGGTTGATTACAATATTTTGTGTTGATTCATTACATTACAAGTTCAAGGGGGTGAATACTTATGCAAGGCACTGTATATAGCTTGTTTATAGTGAAAAAGAGGTTGAAATATCAGTGTCTTAAAAAAGGCCATGATATTTTAAAATGTATATATTTTAATAATTATGCACATATCAGTCTTAACAGTAGGCGTGGATATTAGCATTTTATAAACCATGACAGACACAAGATTCCAGGACAAAAACTTTCCAAGAAGAAACTTTGTCCATCTGAAAAGCAGTAAGATTTTTCAGGGAAGTTATCATAGACCTATTATAAGCCTTTTTCAGATAAATCAGCTTTTAAAGTAATGCCTCTTCTCTAGAGACCCTATTTTATATTTTGGGACAGTGGTGTCAATTCTACTCAGTACATTTCCCCAAAAGGACAAACATGAAACTACAGAACTCTGTTGTAGCAAAGTAACATGCACAGTTGAAGTAGGGGGGAAAACAACAAGCGAGAAATATGAACAGAAAGACAAAAAACAATCCTTTAAGTTGATACACTTGATATAGCCCTGACTCCCAACTTGGTAGTTGTGGCTATTGATTTCTGATCACTACAGAATTTTTTTACAGTGTACATACAACATGGTTACCACAGCTGAGTGACTTCTGACAAGGTGCATCCAACATCATGGTTTTGTGTTTGTGATCAATAACAGTTCAGGCACTGCAGGAGAAGCTGAGTGTTTAATGGCTTAACAAGTGTTTAACTCCCAACAGGCAGACTCATTCCACTTCTGTGAGGCCACAAGGTCTCCTGAACTCCTGACCTCTCTCATGGATCCACTTGTTAGACACTGTTGACCAAAACAGAATGAAATGTTGCTGTCAAATAGTTATAGTGTTGATAAAACATAGTTCAAGTCTATGGCATGAACATTTGAGTAACAAAAATAAATTACTTATTTAATAAAAAGGAAACATCAGCCTGATAAATGCAGCTATAAACACACAATATAATAATTACACTTTACAAATATGTCATTCATTTCAAACAGAAACAAATCACAGGGTGACAAAGTTACAGATCTTGAGCATTTGTGCTGACTTTGGAGCTCTATTTCCAGTTAAAATGATACCTCAGTCACTGCTACAGTTCTCATTATGTTTCCGTTTATCATGTTCCACCAAAGTCAGAGGCCTTGTTTATTCAAGCACAGTTTTGGGAGAATTTATAAATTTATAAGTTAAATTTTAAAATATGGTATATCTTTGGTATATTTAGTTTACAATATTAAGCTTCTGTTAGTATAATTTCTTTTATTTATTTAGATTTCTACAGACAAAAATGCACAAGTCTTTTCAGTCATAAATTTTTTTTATTCAAGTTTTGTTCAAAAATATTTTATGAATCAAATTTAACCGAATTGTGAAGCCAGTATTGTAAATCGAAACAAATATTGCCTATAGTGTATTGTTACACTCCTACTGGCCAGACATTTTAGTACTAGGGCAGATTTTGCTGACCAAGAGAAAATATACATCTTTACAATACATTACATTAGGAATTGATTGTGTGTGTGTGTGGTTGTCCGAGAGTGAGAATTTATTTTTCACACCAAATTGTTGAGGCCTCCCGGGCGCCCGCTACCTTGAAAACCACTGTATTATACAATGTATAATATAGCATGTCCATGCACTTTTTAGATGCTCTTTCAATCATTTCCGTAATTATTAAAGCACCAATAATATCTCTTTGTAATACCTTACCTTTAAAGGAATTTATTTTTAAATATGCTACATCTGGTTTCAGTTTGCTCCCTGTACTTTCTGGAGGGAGAAAATGTACAACCCAATTCCAAAAAAGTTGGGACACTGTAAAATAAAACAGACTGCAATGTAAATAAACATTGTAAATAACAGTTTGAACTAAGTAAATGCACAATTTTAAGAAAATTTATTGAATTTGATTGCTGTCTCAAAAAAGTTGGGACAGGGGCAACAAACAGCTGGAAATGTAAGCGTTACTAAAATGAAACAGCTGGAGGTTAATTGGCAACAGGTCAGTAACATGATTGGGTATAAAAAGAGTATCATAGAGAGACAGAGTCTTTCAGAAGTAAAGATGGGCAGAGGTTCACCATTCTGCCAAAAACTGCATCTACAATTTGTGAAACAATTTCAGAATAATGTTCCTCAACATAAAATTATGAAGACTATCCTTATCTCGTAATCTACAATACATAATATCATCAAAAGATTCCAAGAATCTGGCAAAATCTCTGTGTGCAAGGGACAAGGTGAAAATCAATATTTCATGCCCGTGATCTTCGGGCCTTCACTGCATTAAAAACAGACATGATTCTGTAATGGAAATCACTGCATAGGCTCAGAAACACCTCCAAATCACATTGTCTGTGAACACAGTTCGCCGTGCCATCCACAAATGCTGGTTAAAGCTCTATCATGCAAAGAAGAAGCCATATATGAACATTATCCAAAATGCTGCCATCTGCTCTGGGCCAAAGATAATTTATAATGGACTGAGGCAAAGTGGAAAACTGTTCGGTGCTCAGATGAATCAAAATTTGAAATTCTTTCTGGAAACCATGGAACCTCGTCTTCTAAACTAAAAAGGACTAAAGAGGAGAGGGACCATCCAGCTTTTTATCAGCACTCAGTTCAAAAGCCTGCATCTCTGATGGTATGGGGGTGCATTAGTGCCTATGGAATGGGCAGCTTGCACATCTGGAAAGGCACCATCAATGCTGAAAGGTATATACAGGTTTTAGAGCAACATATGCTTCCATCCAGATTCCATCCAATTTTTACTTCTGAGAGACTGCCTCTCTAAGATACTCTTTTTATACCCAATCATGTTCCTGACCTGTTGCCAATAAACCTAATTAGCTGCAAAATGTTCCTCCAGCTGTTTCTTTTTAGTATCACTTATTTTTCCAGCATTTTGTTGCCCCCATCGCATCTTTTTTTGAGACGTGTTGTGGCCATGAAATTCAAATTTAGCTTATTTTTTTCATAAAATGGTACATTTCCTCAGTTTAAACACTTGATATGTTTTCTATGTTCTACTGTGAATAACATGTGGGTTTATGAGGTTTGAAAATCATTGCATAATGTTTTTATGTACATTTTACACAGCGTCCCAACTTTTTTAGAACTGGGGTTGTAAGTTTAATACCATTGGGATGTTTTGTTCATGAGAACTGCCAGTGAAATTTCCAAAATAACCTAGTTTATACAGTCAGGTCCATAAATATTTGGCCATTGACAAAGTTATTGTTATTTTGAGCGATTACATGTGGCCTAGTAATGGGGATGCTAGCGAGTTTAATGCCACTCCGGCTGGCTTGTTCTTAATTTGGTATTTTTGAAATTAATTGCAAATTCGGTGTAAATATTGCTTGATTTTTTATTTAGTTTTTTAGTTGTTAGATCGTTGTAAGTTAGTGACATTTTTATTTGTTTTCACATTTTACTGTGTTCTGCCTGGAGACATTGTGATTCAAATCACCGAGATAGCTTTGAGATTTGAGGTCCTTGAGGTGGATTACAGTGAAGTCTGTTTTAAATTGGCTGCTGTCCACTCTGAAAACCCTCCATCTGTCGATTAAAGATGTGGAAATACTCAGCAGGCGAACTTTACCAATTGTGGGGGAATTATGAGGCTCCTGCAGGGCGCCTCTGCCAATGTGAAATTTTTTGGCATCCAAAATACATCCATTGAGGATCTCATTGAAAGATGGATAAAGTGATCGACAAGAATGATTTCAATGCTATTCCCTCCCTCTGATCTGTAAACTGCAGTCACTCAATTATCTCTGACTGACGTGGTGTTGACTGCAGTCTACTAGTCTCTCTGCCTAGGTCAGATGTTCACACGCACACTAACTGCCTGAAATTTGGATTATATAATAGTCTCTCACCAACAAAGCTGCTCTGGTCAGTGACTTTATTACTGACCATGAACTGGATTTTCTAGGCCTCACAGAAACCTGGCAGCAAAACAATGATTTTCTACATCTTAATCAAGTATCCCCACAGGGATTTGTTTACATCTGTAAATCCCGGCCTTCTGGGAGAGGAGGCAGTCTTGCACTACTATATCGCGAGAATGTAAAACTGACTCCTCTCACCTTGCCTGATCAATCCTCCTTTGAACTGCTGGCTGTCAACATCCGTGGACCCACACCCAGTGTTATTGCGGTACTGTACAGGCCACCTAAGCCATCAAATGTGTTCATATCTGAACTTTCAACTATACTAATTACTCTGAATACAATGTCTCCGAATGTGATCCTGATGGGCGATTTTAACCTCCATTTGGATAATTCTTCCAACCTATTTATAAGAGACTTTATGGTCATGTTTGATTGTTTTGATATTACCAAATATGTAGACTTTTCAACCCAATTTTGCCCAATTTTAGGTCTGCTGCACTAGTATTACACCCTGCCACAGCAATGCTGCTGAACTACCCATCTCAGACCACAAATCTGTGCTGTTTGACACCTACCTGCCCGTCATGAAATCAAAAGTTCTGCACATCATGTCATATCGCAACATTAAAAAGGTCAAGCCAGAGGAGTTTACCACTCTAATTAACTCCTAACCCTGCCCTGCCCATAATATTTTATTAGTGGATCTAGTGAGCCATTACAACTACTGCTTGTCTTCTGCACTTAACAGTCTTGGTCCCCTGAAGACTTGGACCGTTTCATTTGTTCACACTGCACCTTGGTATACATCTAAACTCCACCAGATGAAGTCCATGGGTCGGAATCTGGAGTGGTTATCAAAAAGGACTGGTCTTGTTGTACATAAAGAGATGTATTCTGATCACATACTTCAGTACAAAAATACCTTTCTGTTGCAAAATAATCATATTATGCTAATATCATTAGTGCGGGAGAAGGAAACACCAGAGCTCTTTTTTCCACTGTGATTGGACTACTTAAACCACCTGGCAACTCCATTCATCTGAATGAATAACTCCAGTGATAACTCCATTCATCTCTCTGATGAATGCTATCTCCCCTCTGATAACCTCAATAATTAACACTTCTCTCATTACCGGTGTGGAGCCCACTTCATTAAAAACTGCCATTGTCAGGCCAACACTGAAAAAGCCAGGACTGGATACTGATGACTTCAATAATTATCCCTAACCCTATCTCTAACCTACCATTTATATCAAAAGTCCTTGAGAGGATAGTGGCATCTCAGCTCCGGGATCACCTAAAAACAATAATCTGTTTGAGCCATTCCAATCTGGATTTCACCATAAACACAGCTCAGAAGCTGTCATTGTTAAGATAAACAATGACCTTTCCTTTGCGCAACTGATTCTGGATTACTCTCCATTCTCATCCTCCTAGACCTCAGTGTAGCCTTTAACACCATCTCTCATCGGATTCTTCTAGAATCCGATGAGAGATGGTGTCAAAGGCTACAGCTAACCTCTACTCTCTCCTTTGCTGCACACATAAACAATGTTTCTCTCAGTGCCTTTTCCCACCTATGGAACATTGCAAGACTACACAATGTAACTGTTACATCCCACATTGACTACTGCAATTCCATCCTGTCTGGCATCCCTAATAAACTACTTCACCGGCTCCATGTAATCCAAAACTGTGCAGCAAGGATCATTACATGCTCCAAATCAACCAGCCATGTAGCACCTCTGCTCATCCAGCTTCACTGGCTTTCTGTTGCCTATCGAATTAAATGAATAATTCTACATAATCTTGATCTTAGAGCTGCTTTCGATACTGTGGATCATGGTCTTTTACTTACCTGCCTTGAAAGTGTTTTTGGTGTGTCTGGGACAGTTTTAAACTGGGTTAAACCCTATTTTACTGACCGTTCCCAGTTTACTTCTACGGGTGCTTACAGGTCTGACACTAGCTCTGTGCTCACTGGTGTTCCTCAGGGTTCAGTTTTAGGCCCACTACTTTTCAATATTTATCTATCTCCACTTGGGCATCTGCTGTGATCGCTCGGCCTCCATTATCACTTTTATGTAAATCTACATTCACTCAAAATCTGGTGAAACCCTTGATGTTTGTTTTCTTTCTGACTGTATTTCTGAGATAAAAACATGGATGAATAATAATTTTCTGTGCCTGAATAGCGGTAAAACCAAAGTTATGCTTATAGGTTCCCGTCATCAAATTCTCAAAGCTGGTCCACTGTCTCTGTTGGTTGATGGCTCTGTTCTAGATACTCAAAGTAAAATGAGGAACTTTTAAGTAATTTTCGACACCAGCCTTACATTTGATTGTTTTGTTCAGAGCACTGTTAAAGCATTCATTTTTCACCTCCGAAATATAGCTAGACTGCGCCCAATGCTAAACTTCTCTGTGGCTGAAAAGCTGATTAACTCATTTGTTGTTGGGAATATCTTTTTACGGTGCTAAGGAGGTTCAGCTTTGGGGATGGAGTGATATCATGGATCCGTTTATTATATGTGGAACCGCAGGCTTCCATATATACCAACGATGCTAAATCTGACTATTTTACTCTGTCACGGGGTACGCGCCAGGGATGTCCTCTGTCTACCTTACTTTTTGCCATAGCAATTGAGCCTCTCTCAATGGCGCTTAGAACTCTTCCTGTATTTCAGGGTATAATTCGCAAAGGAATTGAACATAAACTAGCCCTATATGCTGATGACTTACTACTTTATGCTACTGATTGCATCTAGTCCTGAGATAATACGCATATTAAATGATTTTGGGAAATTTTCCGGGTATAAACCGAACCTACAGAAGAGTGAATGCTTACCCATAAACCAATCTGGCCAAAAAATAAAACAGACTGAAATACCTTTTCATTTGGAGGACTCAAAATTCAAATATCTCGGAGTTAATGTCACCCGTTCTTATTCTGCGTTAATGGCGGCGAATTTTACACCTTTAATTTCATACATGAAGTCAGCCTTCCAAAGATGGGCAGCTCTACCATTATCCCCTCTTGGTAGAATAAACACAGTAAAAATGAACATTCTTCCAAAATTCCTCTACCTTTTCCAGTCCATCCCTTTGTTTTTACCCAAATCTTTCTTCAAGAATATAGACCAATTAATCTCCTCTTTTGTATGGGCAGGGAAAACTCCCAGGGTTTCCAAATTTTCACTTCAGAGGAGTCGACTAAGTGGTGGCCTCTCCTTGCCCAATTTCATGTATTATTATTGGGCGGCTAATATTCAGAAACTGGTGCTCTGGGTGCAGGCCCCCTCTCTTCCATGGTGCCACTTAGAAGCGAAGACTTGTACTTCAACCTCCCTCCCTGCTATGGTGTTCTCCTCCCTTCCTATAGCCCTTTCACAATACACGGATAATCCAATAGTATGTACCTCTCTAAAAAATTTTCTATCAGTTTCGCAGTCATTTTAAATCCATCTCGGCCACAACCATGGCACCTATATGTAATAGCCACCTCTTTCCCCCCTCCTTTATAGATTCCGCATTCTCTTTGTGGGAAAAGAAGGGTCTGAAACGCTTTGAGGATCTTTTCATTAATAATGTGTTTGCAAACTTTTCTGAATTATCCTCATCATTCAGCCTGCCTCCATCTCACCTATTCCGTTTCTTTCAAGTTAGGCATTGTGTCTCCTCCCTATTCGCTGGTTTTCCCTCCTTACCTACATGGGAAGAGGTGTTCAAGCTGAATCCTAATAAGGGTGGCATTATTTCACGGATATATGCAACGATCTGGTCACAGGACGATGCTTACAATATCAAAACCATTAGTGCTTGGGAAGAGGAGCTTGAGGATGGCCTGGAGAGGAGGCCTGGAGCTTGAGGATGATTACTGGGGAAGAGCGTTAGATAATATACGTACCACCCCGTCCTGTGCGAAACTTAGTTTTATACAATTTAAAGTGGTCCATAGAGCTCACCTCTCTAGGAGTAAACTATCTAAAATATATCCCAATGTCCCTGATATGTGTGAAAAATGCAAACTTTCGCCCTGTAACCTCAGTCATATGTTTGCACTCTGTCCCAAATTGCAGAACTCTTGGAACTCTTTCTTCAAAACTATGTCCGACATTCTTAAAATCAAATTAGATGTCTGTCCTTTAATTGCCATCTTTGGTGTTCCATCTCTGTGTCAACCTCTGAACCATAAAGAAGCTAGTGTTGTGGCCTTTGCATCGTTACTTGCTTGGCACAGAATACTGTTGTCTTGGACCTCTCCACAACCCCCCTCTATATCAGTCTGGCTTAAAGATTTAATCTTCTTTTTAAATCTTGAAAAAATCAAGTACAACATCAGAGGCAGGGGTGACTCATTTTTGGGAAAATGGGCACAATTTATTACCTACTTCAATGATGTACACACCCTGGTGGTGGATTGAGGAGAGGTAGACTGTAATTCCTGATCATCTTACCCCTTTTTTTGTTGTTGTTGTTTTGGGTTTTTATGTTTGTTAGTTTTTTTTGTTTGTTTGTTTTTTGTTTTTGTTTGTTTGTTTTGTGTTTGTTTTTTTTCTCTGGTTGTTTGTTTATTGTTTTCTGTTTCCCCCTTTCTTTTGGTTTTGGCTGTGGTTGTTTGTTGGGGTTGTTGGGTGGGGTGTTATGTAAAATGTAAATTTTCAATAAAAATTCTATGATCAAAAAAAAAAATACTGGTGTCTCCCATACTCACCCCATTTACTACCAACTAAAACTGGGCAGGCTGCATGTCTTGTTCGGTAATCTCCCTCTCCACTCCTGAAGAGATTGTACCAGAACACTGCAGTACCCTAGAAGCACAGGCAAGAAAAACACTCTAAATGGCACTACTGACAACATACAACATGGAAACATACAATATATGGCCAAAATAATATGGTCACCTGACCATAACACACATATGTGGGCCCAAAAAATTTTGTGTATGCTGTAGCCCAAACCTGTTCCAGCATGACAGTTTGGACAGGTGAGGTCCATAAACATATGCTTATGACAAGGTTAGTATGGAAGAACTGGAATGGACTGAACAGAACCCTGATCTCAACTCCACTGAACACCTGTAGGATGAATTGATACACCAACTCCATGTCAGGCCTTCTTGCCAGACATCACTGCCCAAACTCTTGAGCTCTTTTGGTTTAAGGGGCACAAATACCCACAGTCATGGTCAAAAATCTAGTGGAAATCCGTCTCAGTAGAGTGTTAGCTGTTGTAGCAGCAAAGGGGGGACCAACTCCATATTACCCATGGTAATGTAATGGGATGTTCAGTGGTTAGGTGTCCATAAACTTCTGGCCATATAGTGTATTAACCAAGCAAATCAACAAATTTGTACATTAGCATATGACATCAACATATTCAGCTAAACCTGAAAAAGGATATTGAGACACTGAGAAAATTTGTCCTCTAGGTACAGGTGAAATATCCAAAAGAATCCAGAAACCTTGTTCAATGTGGGTTCCTGCATGAGGTTGCTTTAAAAAAGCTGATATACTAGTATATAGAAATCTCTCACAATTTAGATAAGTAGAATGAATTAACTAAACTCTCTCCTTTGGCCTGCTCATCAGGACTCTAAATCTACTCAGTTCTCTCCAAAAGTATTGGAATGACAAGGCAAATTCCTTTTATTTTTGCTATACACTGATGACATTTGGGTTTGAGTTCAATAGATGAATATGAGACGATAGATCAAAATTTTGGCTTTAATTTAATTTAATGTTTTCTTGGCACACTGTGGGCTTGTTAATACGAATTAATTATTGCCTGAGTGCCGCAGCCTTTTTGAGTGTTGTTGCTGATCATACCATCATGTCCACAATTTACTCATCCTTTAATGCAGTAGTCACCAACCCTTTTACTGGAGATCTACCTTCCTAAAGACTTTAGCTTCAACCATAATCGTGCCCACCTGACCATCTAATCATTGCCTTAAGAAGTTCTTGATCAAGTAAAACAGGTTTGTTAGATTTTGGTTGGAAATGAAACTTTCAGGAAGGTAGATCTCAAGGAAGAGGGTTGTTGAACACTGGTCTAATGGCTACTTCCAGCATGATAATGCACCAAATAATCACAAAGCAATGTTTCATGAACATGACAGTTAAATCAATGTTCTTCAGGGGTCTTCCCAGTCACTGGATCTGAATCAAACAGAACACCTTGTGGTAAATGTGGTATAAAGGGAGATTTGAAGCATGAAAGTGCAAAATTAATTGCATGATGCATAATTGAGGCTGTTTTGAGAGCAAGGGGAGGCCCTACCCTGTATTAGTATAGTGTTCCTAATAAAGTCCTCAGTGAGTTTACATCTAGCTGTGTTAAATAAATTAGAACATGGCAACTCTGGTAGCAAACCACCCAATTTTTGGTGAACAAACGCATTGGAACAGATAAACTTATCTTAAACTAATATTAAGTAAATGAAATTAAATAACACTTAATATTTGGTTGCGCATGCCTTGCTTGCAATAACTGCATCAAGCTGGTAACCTAATGACGTCACCAAACTGTTGCATTCTTCTTTTGAAATGCTTTTCCAGGCACGTACTGCACCTTCTTTCACTTGTTGTTTGTTTTGAGGGGTTTCTCCCTTCAATATCCTCTTCATGCTCAAATGGGTTAAGTTCTGGTGATTGACTTGGCCAGTCTAAACCATTCCACTTTTTTCCACTGATGAAGTACTTAGATGGCCAATAATCTTTTCGATTAATCGATTAAAAGGATGGGGCAAGCTTTCAGTACCATTTTTTTGTTTATTTAAAATAAAATCCCCAAACTGAGTGTTACAAATATAAACTTCAGACTAAAACTTTACACAACTGTTTATCCTAAACAGAAAAGCACCCAATACACACACACACACACCCCAGAATATATATTATTAATGTAGGACTGTAGTTTAATTGGGTGCTTTTTGTACATCCATAAAAATAAAGCATAAATACTATAACATGATACTGTGTGTAATTATGAAGAAATATAGAAAATTCACAAACTTTCAAGCACCACTGTAGAACTGACATCTTCAACATCTCCCTGAGATGTCTCCCTCATTCCAACATGCTTCAAGGCTACCATCATTGTCCCCATGCCGAAGAAGTCTCCAGTGTCCTGCCTCAATAAGTACCATCCATTTGCACTCACATCCATCATCATGAAGTGCTTCGAGAGGCTTGTCATGAGGTACATCAAGACCCTGCTGCCCACCTCACAGGACCCGCTGCAGTTCGTGTATCGCACCAACCACTCAACAGATGATGCCATCGCCACCACCCTACATCTGGCCCTCACCTATCTGGAAGAGAAGGACACCTACGTTCAACTGCTGTTTATAGATTTCAGTTCAGCTTTCAACACAATCATTCCTCAGCACCTGATTGGAAAGGTGAACCTACTGGGCCTGAACACCATCTGTAACTGGATCCTGGACTTCTTGACTGGGAGACCTCAATCAATCTGGATTGGGAATAACTTCTCCAGCACCATCGTGCTGAGCATGGGGGCCCCTCAGGGCTGTGTGCTCAGTCCACTGCTGTTCACTTGGCTGACTCACGACCAATCACTTCATCAAGTTCGCCGATGACACGACTGTGGTGGGTCTCATCAGCAAGATTGACAAGTCAGCATACAGAGAGGAGGTGCAGCGGCTAACGGACTGGTGCAGAGCCAACAACCTGTCTCTGAATGTGGACAAAACAAAAGAAATGGTTGTTGACTTCAGGAGAGCATGGAGCGACCAGTCTCCGCTGAACATCGATGGCTCCTCTGTGGAGATCATCAAGAGCATCAATTTCCTTGGTGTTCATATGACGGAGAACCTCACCTGGTCCCTCAACACCAGATCCATAACCAAGAAATCCCAGCAGCATCTCTACTTTCTACAAAGGCTGAAGAAACCGATCTTCCACCCCTCATCCTCACCACGTTCTACAGAGGAACTATTGAGAGCATCCTGAGCAGCTGCATCACTGCCTGGTTCGGAAATTGCAACTCATTGGATCGCAAGACCCTGCAGCGGATAGTAGAAGATCATCGGGGTCTCTTTCCTCTCCATCACAGACATTTACACCACACACTGCATCCGCAAAGCCACCAGCATTGTGGAGGACCCCACACACCCCTCACACACACTTTTCAGCCTCCTGCCATCTGTAAAAAGCATTCAGGCTCTCATGGCCAGACTGTGTAACAGCTTCTTCCCCCAAGCCATCAGACTCGTCAATCCTCAAAGACTGGACTGACACACGTGTGCGCATACACACTCTCTGAACTGAACATCATCCCACTCCCATTGCAATATTTGCAATGCATTGACTCCTGCACTCCTGTTTGCAAACTGTAAAAAAACCCAAATTGCACTCCCATTGCAATATTTGCACATTTTTGCTTCTTCTGTATTATAAAAATATAGGATTTAATTTATTGTCACTACTATACACTTTACCTGGCTGCTACCACAATAACTGCTATGTCCATATTTGGTATAAGCTAATTTGCTGAATACTCAGTCATAGCATGTTATGTTACATTTATACCATTTTAAAATTATATTGTAACTCCTTGGCACCTATCTTCTGCACTACCTGTTATATCAGACACTTCCACACTAAAACTATGTACTGTTCAGCGCTACACTGTCACTTACTTTGTCCATTGTCCTGTTTTAATAGTTACTGTACTGTCCTGTGTTTTTAGCACTTGTCTGCAAATGCAGTTTATGTAGAATGTTTGCACATTTTATTTAGTTCTGTTTCGTCTCATGTGGTTAGTTTTTTGTAGCACCATGGTCCGAGAGAAACGTTGTTTACTGTGTACAGTACCAGCTGTATATGGTTGAAATGACAATAAAACCACTTGAACTTGAACTCAATTTCAAATGGAATGCTCAAGATTGCTCACAGTTCCACTTTTAAGGTCAATTTATAATGGGGAAGGGTTTGAGTCTCAGTCTTTTAGGGGGTACCTAGGCAAGTATGTGTGCATGCAGAACATTTCAGGTTTGAGACTTCTCTTTTTTTATGGGGACGAGAAAGTGCTTTTAAAAAAAAATTCCCCTCACTTTTGGGTTTAATATCTCTGGTGGGGGACCAGATACAAACCTGAAATTTTCCCAAAAATATGTCTTTAGCATAAAAATAGCATTCTGCTGCAAAAATTGTGAGTTTGAGATTGAGAGTTAAACTCTGCAGCAGAGTGGACCTTGAGGGCCAGATTTGAAGAATCAGTCTGCTCTATCATGTTGCTGCAGGTGTTCAGTTGGTATGTGTGAATAGATTTTATACAAATATGGAATTACAGTGTTCAGCTGGGTATTTTACAAATGAACAGTATCATAAAAAGAGCTGTGGTGTTATTTCTCCTGTGATTAAAGCAGTAAGTGACTTCTGAACTGTAGTCACTTACTGCTTTTATCACAGGAGAAACAACACCACAGCTCTGTTTATGACACTGTTGATTTGAGGTTTCCATAAACATCTGTATAACCAAAATTTATTGCATGTTATGACACAAAGAGGCTGTTGTAGTTAAACCAAGTAAAATAAAAAAATAAAAATACAAATAAAAAACTGGTGGTTTTGCAATACCAATACATAGAGGTAATCACACACAAAAAGAGAGAAAAATTAAAAACAGTCAAGCAACCAACTTTGTAATTATTGGACCACATGAGATGGAATGACCCTCATCTCATTTTCATCTTTATATCACAACCCATATACTGCAAAAATATTTTTAAATTTAATTTACAATTTGTTTGAGGTTACTGACTAGCACATTGATTACTATAAGTGTTTATGTTATAGACTAACTTCTATACAAGCATCTAGAAAGGTATCTTCTTCCCAACTTAAAGCAGTGGGCATGAATGACACAGAAACTTTGATTGTTAACTAAGTCACTAAAATGTTTTGGATAATGGTAAATGAATCCTACCTTTCTTGGCCAGATAGCAGCACCAAAATCTGGAAACACAGTGGCACCACCAGCTTCCACATCACTCATCTGCCATTAGAAATGTAAATGTAATTTAAAAAGATTAACATCCGTGTGTGTGTGTGTGTGTGTAAAATCAATACAAGGATATAGGAATACGAAAGTAGAAATGCCCCCTGTGTCTTCTTTCTTCTTCCCATCATAACCCTACCAAAACCATCTCTTTGTACGTTGGCATTCTTACTATTAGTAAAATCAAGCAGCCACACTGGGAAAATCCAACTGTCTAAACCTAAAGCAAACTGATAAAGCGTCTGAAGAGGAGTACATCTATGAAATTATTTTTGCAATGTCAGTTTCACATAATAGGTTTGATGACTTGAACAAAATACTTTACGATGCACAGATTATTAGAGACTGTTATGGTTCCCGGAATTACTGAAATGTGTATTTTGACAGAACTTAAAACTTATTGTGAAATTTTAACTTATTAATTAAAGTGAAAAACAAGTATCATTTTAGGGGAATTTTTTTTTAAATGTACAATAACCTGGTTGCATAAGTGTGCACACCCCTAAACTATTACTTATTTGAAACACCTTTAGACTTTATCATAGCATTCAATCTTGCTGGGTAAGAGTCAATCAGTTTGGTACATCTTGACTTAACAATATTTTGCCATTCTTCCTTGCAAAAGCATTCTAACTGTCAAATTGGCTGGGCATCTCCTGTGCACAGCTCTCTTCAGGTCACCCGACAGATTTTTTGATTGGATTTAGGTCTGGACTAAATTTAGGTCTGGGACATTCCAAACTTATTTTGGTGAAGCCATTCCTTTGTTGAATTGGGTTTGCTTCAGGTTCAAGAGAATTGAATTCATGAATTCAAGAGATTGTTGTGACATGTAGGGAACAAACAGCAAGAAATTGCTGCAATTCTTTTAAATGTTGTTGTAGGCCTCTTGGCAGCCTCCCCGACCAGTTTTCTCCTGATCTTCTCATCAATTTTAGAGGAAAGTCTTATTTGAAGTAGTGTCACTGTCGTGCCATATTTTCTCCACTTGTTGAGTACTGTCTTTACAGTGTTCCATGGTATATCCAATGCCTTGGAAACTTTTTTGTAATCCTCTCCTGATATTTTTCAACAATAAGATCCTGTACTTGCTTTGTAATCTCTTTTCGGTCCATGGCTTTTTCAGATGGACGTTACCAAGAAGATGCCAGGAAAATCCTATAGGAACAGCTGTACTTTATTTGGGGGTAATCAGTCACTTTAACTGATGGCAGGTGTATACTAATTAGTATTTAACATGAGTTTGAATGTGATTTGTTGATTATGAACACACCACATTCCCAGTTATAAAAGGGTGTGCATGCTTATGCAGGCTAGGTATTGGAAGTTCTTTGTTTTTCTATTTTTTTCCACCCAAAAACAATTCTGTGTTTATCATTTGCTATTAATATGTTGCAATTTCACAATAAAGGTCAAAAAGGTTTTAACATCACAAAAACCTGCCATTTTAACAGGGGTGTGCAGACTTTTTATATCCACAGTATATGTCAAGTCCATAAATATTAGGATATTTACCATTTTTTTCCCCCTTTATATTGTAGCTGAAATAATTTATATTATGCAAGTGCAGACTTTCAGGTGAACAGTGTAGGAATTACAGCAATTTTTATATGTAGTCCTCCCTTTAAAGGGACTGGACGAAAGTAATCAGATAAACTAACAATCATAAATTAAATTATTTTTAATACTTGGTTGTAAATCCTTCGTCTTGAACTCACAGACATCACCAGAAGCTGGGATTCTTCCCTGGTGATGCTCTGCAAAGTCTTTAATGCAGCTGTTTTCAGTTCCTGCTTGTTCTTTTTGTTTGCCTTTGATTTTGCCTTCAGCAAGTGAAACACATGCTCAATTGGACACAGATCAGGTGACTGAATTGACCACTGCAATACTTCTTTACCCATCTTGGGTTGCTTCTGAAGTATGCTTCATGTCATTGGCCATCTGCACTCTGAAGCATTGTCTAATGAGTTTTGAAGCATTTGGATGCAAACGCCATAAATGCCAATGCCATAAGATGAGGCGGTATGTTTCAGATCATAAGCAGTTTCTTCCATTCTCCATATTCCTCTCTTCCCATCATTCTGGTACAAGTTGCTCTTTGTGCCATCCATCCATACACTGTTGTTCCAGCATTGTATTGTTTTAAAAGGTTGTTTTTTGGGTTTTTTTATTTTATTTTATTTTTTTTGCCAAGCTCTAATCTGGTCTTCCTGTTTTGAGGCGAACTGTTGTGAAAGAGTTTATCTTCACCAGGGAAATAATTATTCTTTCATCCACCACAGATGTTTTCTGTGGTCTTTCATGCCTGTGCATGTTCCTGGGCTCACCTGGGCTTCTTCTTTTTAAGAATGCACCAAATAGTTGATTTGGCCACACCTAATGTTTTTCCTATCTCTCTGATGGTTTTGTTTTGATTTTTCTTGTTCTTTGGACTTTATATTGACAGTTAGGGTGACAGTTTTATATTAAGCGCAGGGTGGCTTAGTGGTTAGCACGTTCGCCTCACACTTCGGGGGTTCGATTCCCACCGTGGCCCTGCATGTTCTCCCCATGCTGCAGTCCAAAGACATGCAAAGACATGGTAGGCTGATTGGCGTGTCCAAAGTGTCCGTAGTGTATGAATGGGTGTGTGAATGTGTATGTGATTGTGTGCCCTGCAATGGATTGGCACCCTGTCCAGGGTGTACCCCGCCTTGTGCCTGATTTCTCCCTAGGATAGGCTCCAGATTCCCCGTGACCCTGAAAAGGATAAGCAGTATAGAAGATGGATGGATGAATGGATGGATGGAAATCAGCTCTAGACCGTTTATCTGCTTACTTGTAAATTAATTATTCACACCTCGCCAAGGAACAGCTGAGCAACCAAATGTCCATTGACAATAACTTTGTCAATGTCCAAATATTTACAGACCTGACTGTATATACACATATATGCATTAAAACATTTTTTTGGAATGTAGACTGAAACAACACTGGCTGACATTGTGACCTATGTGACCTACAATGCTAAATGTACTTTTGTCATATATTTGGCCTAATTGTCAGGTAATTATTTGCAACAATTATGCATTTTAATCAATACGGAATAAACAATAAACATGAAAACAACGCCAATAGCACTTTTGTATGACTAGTGATATTTAAAGCTTCTGAACAGTATAAAAGATATGCCAGAAGGAACCAGTGTGATTTGACAGCGAGACCTGAGACAGCTATTAAATTTACATAAATTTTAATATACAGCTATTTACTATACCCAATTAAGCACATTTTTTTAAAACTAATTTTAATGTTTAAAAACATTAAATTATAATACATGACAATATTGAAAAAGAGCACATTTATTGGTGAAATTACCCTGGAACTGTCACTCATTAAAAATTCATTACTCTCACCAGGGAGACTCAGGGCATACATACTTACAATACTTACATAATTTAAAAAAGTAGCCACACGATTTCCTGTGCCTAAAGATTTGAAAGCCTCGGTCTCATCTTTCTATGAAGATAAAATTTCACAGTAAAAACAAAGTAAAGAAACAGCTTGCTTCAGAGCGCACACATGTACTTACGTAGTTAAGAAAGGTGGCAAGCCTATTTCCATCAACCTTCAGGTTGCTATCAAAAGGACGCTGCAACAGACAATTATCATTTTAAACCAAACTGAACTGACTAGCTGAAAGTGCTCTCATCTTTGTGGTTCTCACCACATGGAAATGGTGACAAAAATGGACACCAAGAATGACATAGAAAATTTTTTGGACTGCCAAGTTGAGGACATTATACAACTTGGATCAAAACCTAAATAAATAACTGTAAATTCTAATGAATTTAAAGGACTTGCTAGTTCACACTACCTTTATTAATTAAGATATTTACCAACCCATAGTTTTGGAATTATTTGTAACTACAAAATGTGTCAGCTGTAAGTATGATCTAATTACATTAGAGCCAAGGATGTCTATGAAGCCAAGGATGTCTATGAAGCATTTAAACTATTAAGCCTTTCATGATAAGGACAAAAGGCTTATGATGTTACATAGTCATGTTTTTTTTAAATAAAAATTTCACAGAGGAATAGATTAACAGATCTCCAATATGGACCTGAAGGCATTTCAATAGAATAAATACATTTAATTTAAAAACTGGTATTGTAGTCTTCCACAATGTTTAATCCTAAAACTCTCATTCTATGTTTTAAGATTATGAAATTTCAGAATTTCACACTCCATAAATTTTTGCACTTTTGAGTTACACTTTTGAGGTGCCATGCCTAGCTACATATGTTAAGCTATAATTGGTCAATCACAGATTAGGGGACGGATTTAGTGAAGATCTTAAAAGCACGAGAGCAATAAGCTATTGAAACAACCAGGCAAGCCTTGTTTGCTATATGCTTACCCTTGAGAAGTCATAATGTGGCTCATATTGACCTCCAACCCCATAGTTTGCAACCTATATTGAAGAAAAAAATTAATAGGTCATAACTGAAAAAGTCACAGTGTTTATTACAATAATATAATTATAATTTGCTCCAATAAAAGTAGCCAATTTGACCATAAAACCAAGTCACCAGTTGATCAGGTCTACCCTGAAATATGAATCTATGTTTCTACTGTCCACCCCATGTCTACACATGGGGTGGACAGTAGAAACATAGATTCATATTTCAGTGGAAATATTTTCCGTTATCTAGAAGATAATATGCTATCCTAAAAAGCAATTTAAAATTGGATTTGATGATAATGATAATGATGTTAAATGATGATTATTATTAAATGATAATTAAATTATATTATTATTAGCTGTAGTACTAGTCATGTGTTATATCAAGCTGTGCCACAATGGAGTTTGTAACATCATTCACTGTTAACCTCTTTGTGTGTGTGTGTTGAAAGTTTTCAGTGCCAGAGAATGATTTTGCTAGTATTTGAACAATTACACATAAGACAATTTCTGACTACACAGGTCTGCTCAGTATTAATACACTAGCACAAACCACTAAAACTGTAGCTTTTTTTCCCCGGACTCTGTGCATTGATATCTTCATTATATGCAATATGTAGCTTATTACCAGTAGGCAGGTGACACCAATAGTTAGGATCCATAGCCTCCTGCTGGGTCCGAGTCCAGCTTTGTCGAATACAAGTCAAGACCAAGTCCTTATAACCAATCAAGTCAGACTCTGAGTCCGAGTTCAAAGGGGGTCGAGTTGGACTTGAGACAGCTGAGTCAAAGTCCAAGTCAAGTATGGCTGAGTCCAGAAAGTCAGATATAGCTGATTATAAAACTGTAAGCTCAACACTGAGCCATTAAATTAATATATTAATGGCAAAACAATGGCGATATAAATGTAACAAAAAACATACCACTATTACATCCTGCCATTTAAATGTTTTTTATTGCATGTCATCAGAATCTCAACAATTAGTTTCCAGATGAACAAAAAATGGTCTCAAAGCAAAAACACGAAATAGAGCCCTCATATTTTCCCCCAAAGGGATTTATTCTAGTGTGGCTATTCAGAGCTAAAGCAAGGCAGAACACAGACAAACATGAGGCAGATGTGAGGGAAAAAGTGCTTTTTTATTCTTACTAAAAGTAAGTATGTGAAGGTGAGGGGTGCGTGAAGGAAGTGTGCAGGTGCCTTCCTGGCATGGAGCGCGGCATACGGGCTGTAGCAATGCCGAGGTGGTGTCCAGAGCGAAAGGAGAGGAGCTTGGGTGCCGGAGGAGAGGCCAGGGAGTGTTGTCTTCTTTGTCATCGTCTTCTTCCTGATTGGCTTCTGAGAGAGGGAGAGAGAGACGTGTTACTTGCGCTAGTAACAAACATGTGGCTCATCTCTGGGAGCACCCTTTTATATCCTCCTGTCTTCTCCGAGAGGATGAAGAGCAGCCGCTCCACTCATCAGCTGCCAGCCATGTGTGCTTCTGGCTTCTGCCGCCTCATAGCCATGTGCTTTCATGCTGTCCAAAACATTCAGGGTCCTGAAGTGGCGCTGTCCTTTCAGCCCCCTGCTGACAGTTGTGTGAGGAGCGCGTTGCCTTTTAAGTGTGCTGGCTGTAGGCTAGGCAAGAGTTGGGTCCAGAGGGCGTGCCTTCTCGACAGGTCATCCGCATTTCCATGCTGGGCTCCCGCTCGGTGCTGGACCTCTAACGAGAACTCCTGCAATGAGAGAAATCACTGGGTTACTCTGGCATTTGTGCCTTTCCCCCCAAGACATCCACTGCAGGGGGACATGGTCAGTGATCAGGGTGAAGTGGCGCCCTGCCAGGTAGTACCAGAGATCCTCTATGGCCCACTTTATTGTGAGGGCTTCTCATTCCATGGCGGCGTACTTCTGCTCGGCAGGGGTTAGCTTCCTGCTGACATAGAGGACCGGGTGCCCCTCCCTGTCGAATGTCTGGAACAGGGCGGCCCCCAGCCCTGTCTCAGAGACATCTATGTTGACCATGAAGGGAAGAAGTCGGGGTTCTTGAGGACTTGGGAGCTGGTGAGAGCCTTTTTGAGGCCTGGAATGCCTGCTCCATTTTGTCAGTCCACTAAACCCGGTCCAGTTGGCCCTTCTTGGTGAGATCTAAGAGGGGAGAACCTAGAGAAGATAAGTTAGCCACAAACCTTTGGTAATACCCCGCCAGCCCCAAGAAGGCATGTACCTGTTTTTTGGATGTGGGCCGGGCATAATTTTTCATGGCCTCTTTTTTTTCATGGCCTTCTTCTCTTGGGGTTTCAGGAGGCCCCGGCCGAGGCTATACCCCAGGTACTGTGCCTCTGTCAGGCCCAGGTGGCATTTCTGTGGGTTGACCATCAGTCTGATTTCCGTAGGCTCCCTAGTACCTCCCTGAGGTAGCAGAGGTGGTCTGCCCAAGTGGTGGGGTGGATGACGACATTGTTCAGTTATATGCTGCCGTGTATGGTTGGTGTGGTCTCAGGAAAATGTCCCTCAGCCATTGACAGGCTGCGAGAGCTCCGTGCAGGCTGAAAGGGAGAACTCCTAACTCCTAACCACCTAACTCCTAACCACCACTCCTGGAGGGGTCTTGATCTGGAGCTGCACTAGGTGGGTCAGTCCCGGTGTGGTGGAGATGTCAGCGTGTTGGCCCACTAGTTCCGTCAGCTGCCGTTTCTGTATCAGGCTCAGATTTTCACCTTGATGGACCAAGGTACGCTCGGGAGACAGTGGCAAATGCTGAGACTACTAGAGCGGGTGGGACTAATTTCTTTAACAGGTTAATGTGATATAATTGAGTGTTTGCAAGCTTACCAGGCTGTTGCAGGTGGTAGTTCACCGAACCAATTCTCTCCAGGACTGTACAGGCCTTGCCAGCAGGCCAGGGATTTGCAGGAGGTATTTGGTAGTAGGAGGAGCACTCTCTGGGCTGTGCCAGCTGGTTGTAGGCCCTTTGCTGGTCTTGTTGGGTGGTCTCCATGTGCTCCCTGATGATCGGGGTTACTCTGTCGATCCGATCCTGCATCTCCTGGACATGTTCAACTAGAAATATGGGGAGGGTTGTTCTTCCCATGCCTCCCGGTAGATGGAGGTCCTAAGGTGCCTCACCTACAACAGCCGACATAGATCACTCATTAACTTGGACGTAAACGATGTACCTTGATTGGTGAGCAGGTCTTTGGGGATCCCAACATGGCTCAACAGCAGCACGAGCTCCCTCGTGATGTTTTGGGAGGTGCCTTTCCGTAGGGGGATTGCCTTGGGGTATCTGGTGGCATATTCCAGGATCACCAGGATGTACTCGTGGCTCTGGGAGGATTTCGGGAGCGGTCGTACCAGATCCATGCCTATGCGCTCGAAGGGGATGCTGATAATGTGGAGCGGGATGAGGGGTGCTGGGGGTGGTTTCCTGGGCTTGGTGTGTTGATACTGGGGACACTGCCTGCAGAAGACTCAGACTTCTGCGTCCATACCGAGCCAGAGGAACCTGTCACATAGATTCTCTAGGGTGTTCCGGGGGCCCAGGTGTCTACCCAGTGGATGTGTGTGGGCCAGGTGCATTAGGGGCTGGGTTTGGGAGGAGGGAATCACTAGCAGATCATAGGTCTGGCCCCGGTGCTCTGTTTGGTAATAGAGGAACCCATTCTCTACTAGGAAGAAGGAGGCTCAGAGCCATTGGTCAGGGAACTGGTTGACCCCCTCTACCTGCCACACCTGTTGAGGTCTGGTCGGCAGGGAGGCTGAATGCAGCAGGGCCCTGGGTTGAATTCCCATCACTCACCCCTGCCAATGTCCAGGGTGGCCAGAGTGCACTCAAGGCTTTCTATCATCTCTCGGGGTGTGCTGTCTGGAGCCATCGCTTGGCGATACAGAGCAGCGAGTCCATCTGGGCCCGTGGGGTGGACCAGGGATGGTAGGTCCACCGGTGGAACTCTATCGCTGCATAGGAAGGAGACAGACCACAGCAGGTAAGGATTTCTCCTTTTAATGTTTTATAGTCCGCTGCTTCAGCCACAGGGAGGGCATAGTAGGCTCGCTACGCCTCCCCTGATAGGAATGGAGTGAGAATCTGGGCCCATGTTTCTTCCTCCCAATGCTCGCATAGAGTCACACACTCGAATCTCACACACAGAGCAGATGCTGGGCCTCTTGGCAGGGGTGTAGGAGAGGAACTGATGCACATGGAACATGGCTCTTTCTTCAGGACCAGCAGCTCCTGTGTGTCTGTTCAGAGGCTTTGGGCCAGCTCCTGGGTCACCGCCTGGATATTCGTCTCTAAGAGGTGCTGCAACATGGGATTCATCGTGTGTGTTTTTTTCTCTCTTTTATTTACGGGGGTGTCTGTGCTCTTATGCCTGCATTCTCCACAAGTGTGGCTACTCAGAGCTAAAGCAGGGCAGAACACAGACACACATGAGGCAGATGTGGGGAAAAAGGACTCTTTTATTCTTACTAAAAGTCAGTATGTGGAGGTGAGGGGTGCATGAAGGAAGCATGCAGGGCATGGCCTTCCTGCTGTGAAGTGTGGTGTATGGGCTGTAGCGATGGGAGCGGAGCTTGGGTGCCCGCAGAGAGTGCGGGGAGGCTGGGGAGCGGTGTCTTCTATGTCATCGTCGTCACCGTCACATCTATCTAACAGAAAACCCTGCTCCAGACCTGCCCGAAACACATCGTTCAAAGTTCAGATTTATTTCCGTAATTTCTCTACATCACAGCATGTACTATCAGCATAATCCCGCCTAAAGGCAGGCATGAAGAAAGAAGGCGAGGCTTCAGTGAATTCAGTCAAGGTTTCAGGGAATTCAGGTGCCATGTCGTGGAGACGCTGTGTGTTTCTGTGTTGTTGAAAAGAATAAACCAACATGAAGACCAGTCAGCTCTCTATGGGAGAAAAGCAAGCTGTGAAAAGAGGGAAAATCAATCAGAGCCATTGCAAAATCATTGGGTATAGCCAAGCATTGGGCACAGCCAATACAACAATTTGGAATGTCCTGAAAAAGGAAAAGAACAGTGGTGTACTAACAACCATACACTGAACAGGTTGGCCACAGAAAACAATAGCAGTTGACTACATACCTTTGTGAGATCTCTGAAGAAAAACCCCAAAACAACACCATAAACCTCCACAGGGCAGGGGGGAAGGCATCACAATCCACCATTCAAAGAACACCCAGAAGGGCTTTTCACACTGCGCTTAACCCCAGGTTATCGTTGTTCTAAACCCTGCTTTTAACCCCAGGTAGAATATTTCACAATTGTAATTTAGAAGCGGGGTTACTACCGCTTTTTACTCCCGTAACAAGTCAGGGAAAGAGATTGCCGCGGGACAGAGCCAGGTGTGCATGTATATATATATATATATACATGAAAGACCTCCGTTTAGTTGGCAACAGTTTTTTAAATTCACCTCTTATTACCAATCAGGTGAAATGCTGTAAACCTCTGCCCACAAAAATGTTTGAGATTATGCTAACATAAAAAATGAATCTGGCACGTGTTGTGTTCTAAATGCATGTTACAGTAAAAGCGACTCTAACTCACAGCACAGAGGTAAAGTTCGTGTGGAGCGGCTTTTACTGTAAACCAAGCCACTCTAAAACACTGATGAGCCGCACACACTGATTACAACATAATCACACAGCTTTTACAGATTTTACGATTTCAAAAAGCAATGAGCGAAAATAAAATCTAAATCTTCTTTATGGTGTCAGTTTGGTTGCATTTTAAGACCTTGGATATATGGATTTAAGGCATTTTAATACAAATTAAGGGCTTATTTTTACATTAAGGAATTTAAGACATTTTAAAACTTTAAGGATCCATGGACACCTTGCCCATTATAAAAAAGGGTGTGTACACTTCAGCAATGAGCAGGCTTGAAGAGTAACAGAATACATGTTACAAAATACATGTAACGGCGTTACGTAGGATTATAAAAACTGGTAACTGCACAGTTTCATCAAAAAAACAAAGTAATCAGATTACAGGTACATTTTGTAAAAAATGGGAATACTATCATGATTACAATATTTTTTCACTTAAAACCAAAGAAATTAAGCTTTTGACATAATATAGACAGCTGATTGATTATAGTTCTGGTACTCTCTTGCCAGTCGTGACTCACATGAGCAACCTCTTGGTGCATGTGCAAATACATTTTTTTGCAAAGTTAATTTGGTAGAAATTAACACAAATTGTGTTAAAACAAACATGTCCTCTTTTTCGTACCTCAAAAAAGCATCTAAATTTGAGAAATTGTCCAGGATTCGGCTTTAGTTTCATTATGATGTGCTTATGGTCTAATACTGCAACATGTGCTGTTGTGTATTGCATGTTTGCATTGCTTTAACCCCTCTCTGTAATTCCTGCCTTTTGGCACACCAATTGGTTGATTATAAGAGGCTTGCAGCAACTATTGGCCAAATTCCTGCCTCTCAACCATTAGCCTACTCTCAGCGATTGCATGAAGGTGAAATGCTGTTGTGTACAGCATCAACATAGCATCAGCTGTCATGAGTTGACATCCATGGCCATACAAGGTAATTTTTAATTTTTAATGTTATCACACTGCTTCGTATGACATGGCCATTCAAATGTGTGAATGATGGCAGAAGGTACACTCATGGCATCTGATATTTTATTTTATTCCATGGACATTCAAAAGAATGTAGGGAAAAATTTAAAACGTGGGCAGAGTGAAACCAGTTTTATTTATATATATATTTATGTGATGCTACTAGTGTGTCTTTTTCAGTGTATTAAAGGCTGCATTTATAGTAACACTGTTTTGAATGCTATTAAGAAAATAGACCCCCCCCCCCAAAAAAAAATAAAATAAAATAAAAAGGTGTCCTCTTTATGGAAAACCAGAATATGGCCACCCTAGCTGTGATGTAATGTTACCCGCATCAGGGATTTTCTTTTATTTATTTCTTTATTTATTTTATTAAAACAAATCCAAACATTGAACATGTTTTTAAGCTCTGAAATAAGCTCTTAATAAAAGTATTTTAGATCATATTGTTTTTCTCTTGACTTTATTTACATATGTGGCCTTGAAGTAATCCAAAAATAATCAGATTACATTACTTTCAAATTGTGATACTTGGATTATGTTACTGGTTACATTTTTTATTAAGTAATTTGTAACTGTAACCCTGGAAAGTAGTTTAAGTTTTTTCTTTTTTCCCCTAAACATTTGTTTTTCACCTGTATTTTGTTGGATGCTATACCACAATAAAGGCACAAAATGATCTGACATCAATTACTGTGGTTTCCTTCTTTAAAATGATAAAATCTTGCAACAGGAGTGTCTAGACTTTATATCCATTGTAGGCAGTCTCTCATGCTTTGTGTGTGTGTGTGTGTCTGTGTGTGTGTGCGCATGCATGTTACTTGACAGGAGTAACACCATAGATAATGCTATTGTTAACTATTCACCCAAAAAAGGTGTGTTGTTTGCCTAAGCTTTGGAGAAACAGCAAAAAGCTAAGTTTTGGCCAAGCCATGAGAATTTGCTTGTATTTTTCTATTTGTAATTCACTTTGGATAAAACTGTCTGCTAAATGAATAAATGTAAATGTAGCTAAACATGTTCATATATAGCATAAATCATATAAAAGTTTGGACTACCTGGAGAAGTTCGGCAGTATCCACTGTTAGACCAGTAACATCTTCTATTCTCTGATTGACATGTGCAATGACTGGGTCTTCATATTCTTCCAACCATGCACTGAAAATCATCAAACACACAGGAATACAGCAGTTCGGAAACAGTTGCCTAGTGTTCAGAGAACCTGAACAATCTTTTGAAGTAATACAGCTAAATTATTTCACCCTCTGATTTAAATGTATTGTTTATAAGCTTTCATAAGTACTGATTTATCACGACTCACCTCTTGGACACCCTGTAATGCGCTGTTGTCAGTACACCTGTTTTTGGATCTCGCACAGTTGCTCTCGCAAGCTAGAATGATTAATAATAAATAACAAAAAAGATTTTATATAACAAATATAACAAATAACAAATTATTTGTTAAATTATTAGATGACTCTCTTGCACAAATATTTATACTATGGTAGTATAAAGATTATTTTAGTTTTTTTCTTCTTGACTCAAAAGTCTCTGCTGCATCTTAAAGGGCCATAAAGGCCATACATTGTTCATCCTTTCAAATTCATGACAATACATGTAAAGAAATTATTTAACACAAAGATGCCTTCAAAATAAACAAATAATTGTGGGGTTTTTTACATATACAAAAATGGACTATAAAGAGCAGTTAACAGTAAAGAAACCACCCTAAAAAGTTGATATTTAGTATGAATACATAATTACTTCATTATGTTTTTATCTAAGGTTAGTAGTCTGTTACTTAAAATGTTACTTTTTTTATACATGCATATATACACACATTATACAATATTATACATAAAACACTAAAACACATATTATAATTATTATGTAACCATATCACAGAGAATATGCAAGCGTGAAGAGATGAGTTTTTAAAGAACTTTTGAATCTTGAAATGGATTCACAGTTGGGAATGTGATGGGGAAGTGAATTCCAGAGCTTAAGGCCAATGTGACTAAAGGCTCTTCCACCCATGGTGCTAAAGCTCATGTCCGGTATTGCTAGTAGACTTGCTGAGGAGGATCGCAGTAAATGGGGCGGGGTGTGGTTCTCCAAGAGGTTAGTGAGGTAAGTGGGAGCATGATTATATAGGGCCTTAAATGTGAGAAGCTGAATTTTGAATTTAATTAGATAGGCAACAGGAAAACCAGTGAAGCTGGATGAGCAGAAGTGTTACATGGCTGGTTGATTTGGAGCACGTAATGATCCTTGCTGCACAGTTTTGGAGCAGGTGAAGTAGTTTATTACAGGTGCCAAACAGGATGGAACTCCAGTAGTCAATGCAGGATGTAATATAAGCATTGACCAAGACTTCTGTGCTGTGTTGAGTGAGGAATGGGCGTAGTCTTGCAATATTCCATAAATGGAAAAAGGCACTGCGAGAAACATGTGTGTTTGTGTGCAGCAAAGAAGAGAGTGCTATCTAAAATGACACCAAGGCTCTTTACCTGAGTGGAGCATGGTATGGTGCAGCCATCAATGGAGAGGGTGAAGGTGTTCATTGTTGCAAGTGCTGTTTTAGAGCCAACAATGAGTAGCTCAGTCTTATTGCTGTTTAAATTCAGATAATTCTTAGTCATCCATAAGTTGATGTCATGAAGACAGGCTATGATTGTACTGGGAGGAAGAGAGTCTGAGGGCTTCGTGGACATGTAAAGCTGAGTATAGTCAGAATAGCAGTGAAAGTGAACACCATGATGCTGAAGGATATTGCCAAGTGGGAGGAAATAGATGATAAATAGGAAAGGCCCCAAAACTGAGCCGTGGGGAACCCCCTTGGTGACAGCAGAGCTCTCTGACTTGCAGCTCATTATTTGGACAAATTGTGTCCTGTCAGTGAGGTAGTATGTGAACCATTGATGTACAGTGCCAGGGACTCCAGTGTTAACTAGACATTCTAGAAGAATCCGATGAGAGATGGTGTCAAAGCCTGCACTGAGGTCTAGGAGGATGAGAATGGAGAGCAATCCAGAATCAGCTGCGCAAAGGTCATTGGTTATCTTAACCATGGCAGTTTCTGGGCTGTGTTTAGCGCAAAATTCAGACTGGAATGGCTCAAACAGAGCCATTGTTTTTTAGGTGATCCTGGAGCTGAGATGCCATTATCCTCTCAGTGACTCTTGATATAAATGGTAGGTTAGAGATAGGTCGATTATTATTGAAGTCAGTAGGATCCAGACCTGGCTTTTTCAGTGTTGGCCTGACAATGGCAGTTTTAAATGAAGGGGGCTCCACAACAGTGGTGAGAGAAGTGAAAATTATTGAGGTTATCAGAGGGGAGATAGCGGGCAGGCACACTTTAAGTAAGTTGGTTAGAGCAGGATAAAGTATCATTATACCATCATTAATAATCAAATACCATCATTAATAATCAGATGGAGTGTTTTAGGAGTGGACAGCAGCCAACTTCAGCCAGACTTCACTGTAATCCACCTCAAGCAGTTCAATGTTTATCAGCAAAGAAATCTCAAAGCTATCTTTGCGATTTGAATCGCAATGTCTCCAGGCAGAACACAGTAAAACATGACAGAAAACAAATAAAAATGTCACTAACTTACAACGATCTAACTTAACTAAAATACTAAATACAAAAATCAGGCAATATTTACACTGAATTTGCAATTAATTTAAAAAAGATCAACTAAAAACAAGCCAGCCGGAGCGGCGTTAAACTCGCCTGCGTCCCCGTTACTAAGCAACTCTGAGATATATATATATATATATATATATATATATATAAAATGTATCTAGCTATACTGCCATGCTTCTGGGTTGGGCTCACCCTAGGTTTGGCGAGCTCTTTGATCTTCTCAATCTCTTCATCAGACAGCATTTCCAGATAGCGGACAATGTGCGGACTATCCCATTCATCCTCTTCCTTCATAGGCTTGAGCAGAAGACGTGGATTCCTGTTCCCATTCTGATAGCGGCAGAACAACTTGCTACGTCTCTGTTGAGTCTGTGGCAAAAAACTCAACCTTAGCATCTAACAACAAAATTTTCTGCTGCTCAAAAATTGTTTTTTGTATGCAGATACTGAAAATTTAAAAAAGATCCAAAGGAAAACACAATATGCAACCGCAGGTAATATTGTAAAGTTAGGATAAGATGTTAACTACAGGCCATTAAGATCCTGAACCGGATACTAACTGGACTCCCATTACTTTGCCTATGCCACTTATGTGCACCTGCACTTTAGAATGTCTGCCTGGCACCTATACATACATTTCCTCTATTATGCACTAGGCTCATTGAACACAACTTCACCAATACTATTTGCACATGGCATGGTATCCCTCCTCTCCCACTGTTATTGCCACATATTTATCAAATTCTTTATTGCTTTCCTTTGCATTTTCTATATTTTACTTTTGTACTACTTATGGCTATGTATATTGTATTTTATATAATATTACCTTTCCTACTCTTACTTATTTGCACAGTCTGCATTTCACCATGTGTTGTACCTGTATAACTGTGTATGTGACAAATAAAATGTTTAGCATTTAAAAATTTTACTGCATGTAAAAATAAATATTAACCTGAAACTTTCTTCTTTTAAAAAATGGAGACAAACACAAAATCACTTTCATTATATTAAAGAGATTATTTAGGTTATTTCAACCTGGAAGTAACAATATGATATAAACGGACTGGGGAAAACAACAGGATTTTAGTTCCTGTAATGTGACCGCTTTTGTTATTGCACTCTTACATGTGAACTGGGCTTGTGCTGATAGTTGGAAATGAGATAATATCAGAATGTTTTGATGTTGTAGTCATAATGTTTTTGGTCATTAGTGTATGTGAGTTAAGGTTACTGGGTTTCGGCCACCTTCAAAATAGTTATATTTTATCATCTCTTAGTTTACATGTTCATCTTTCCTTATTGCACTCACCATTTTGACCCCCTCTCCTCTACACAGGGCCTCATAGATGTCTCTCTCAGGTAAATAATCTTTTGGGCGCTCATAAGTTACCAGCTGAATGGATGTCTCTTCACTGTGCTCCTTTTTGGTCTGGTCCATGTCTCTTAGCTCATTGGAAAGCATCTGTTCAAAGTAGTGCAGATTTCCTCCTGCTCTCTGGTGGCTTGGATCTATTAATGAACAAAGACAAAGGAAATTAATTAATAATTAATGAAATAAATCAAATTAAAATGCAATAAATGTTACCCTCTCCTCTGATTATAACAGTCGAATGGTTTATGATAGTATCTGGAATGCAGATTGAAATCACTACTTGAAATAAGTTATATAGCTATACTGTGTGTGTGTGTGTGTGTGTGTGTATATATATATATATATATATATATATATATATATATATATATATATATATATATATATATATATATATATATATATACACACACACACACACATACACACACACACACATACACTCACACATATATATATATACAGTGAGGGAAAAAAGTATTTGATCCCCTGCTGATTTTGTACGTTTGCCCACTGACAAAGAAATGATCATTCTATAATTTTAATGGTAGGTTTATTTGAACAGTGAGAGACAGAATAACAACAACAAAAATCAGAAAAAATGTCGAAAATGTCAAAAATGTTATAAATTGATTTGCATTTTAATGAGGGAAATATGTATTTGACCCCTCTGCAAAACATGACTTAGTACTTGGTGGCAAAACCCTTGTTGGCAATCACAGAGGTCAGACGTTTCTTGTAGTTGGCCACCAGGTTTGCACACATCTCAGGAGGGATTTTGTCCCACTCCTCTTTGCAGATCTTCTCCAAGTCATTAAGGTTTCGAGGCTGACGTTTGGCAACTCGAACCTTCAGCTCCCTCCACAGATTTTCTATGGGATTAAGGTCTGGAGACTGGCTAGGCCATTCCAGGACCTTAATGTGCTTCTTCTTGAGCCACTCCTTTGTTGCTTTGGCCGTGTGTTTTGGGTCATTGTCATGCTGGAATACCCATCCACGACCCATTTTCAATGCCCTGGCTGAGGGAAGGAGGTTCTCACCCAAGATTTCACGGTACATGGTCCCGTCCATCGTCCCTTTGATGCGGTGAAGTTGTCCTGTCCCCTTAGCAGAAAAACACTCCCAAAGCATAATGTTTCCACCTCCATGTTTGACGGTGGGGATGGTGTTCTTGGGGTCATAGGCAGCATTCCTCCTCCTCCAAACACGGCGAGTTGAGTTGATGCCAAAGAGCTCCATTTTGGTCTCATCTGACCACAACACTTTCACCCAGTTGTCCTCTGAATCATTCAGATGTTCATTGGCAAACTTCAGACGGGCATGTATATGTGCTTTCTTGAGCAGGGGGACCTTGCGGGCACTGCAGGATTTCAGTCCTTCACGGCGTAGTGTGTTACCAATTGTTTTCTTGGTGACTATGGTCCCAGCTGCCTTGAGATCATTGACAAGATCCTCCCGTGTAGTTCTGGGCTGATTCCTCACTGTTCTCATGATCATTGCAACTCCACGAGGTGAGATCTTGCATGGAGCCCCAGGCCGAGGGAGATTGACGGTTCTTTTGTGTTTCTTTCATTTGCGAATAATCGCACCAACTGTTGTCACCTTCTTACCAAGCTGCTTGGCAATTGTCTTGTAGCCCATTCCAGACTTGTGTAGGTCTACAATCTTGTCCCTGACATTCTTGGAGAGCTCTTTGGTCTTGGCCATGGTGGAGAGTTTGGAATCTGATTGATTGATTGCTTCTGTGGACAGGTGTCTTTTATACAGGTAATAAACTGAGATTAGGAGCACTCCCTTTAAGAGTGTGCTCCTAATCTCAGCTCGTTACCTGTATAAAAGACACCTGGGAGCCAGAAATCTTTCTGATTGAGAGGGGATCAAATACTTATTTCCCTCATTAAAAGGCAAATCAATTTATAACATTTTTGACATGCGTTTTTCTGGATTTTCTTGTTGTTATTCTGTCTCTCAGTGTTCAAATAAGCCTACCATTAAAATTATAGACTGATCATTTCTTTCTCATTGGGCAAACGTACAAAATCAGCAGGGGATCAAATGCTTCTTTCCCTCACTGTATATATATATATATATATAGAGAGAGAGAGAGAGAGAGAGAGAGAGAGAGAGGCATATATAGGCAAAATGTATTCCAATTATATGTTTATTAGCATTAGTGATCATCTTGTTTTTGAATGTACTTTTTCTGCATTTTGACTTCAAATATGGATTTGCCCCTGATCACTGTGCTTTGAGATCTGTGAAGTGATTTTACAATGATCTGTACTCTGGTGTTGCACTGATTACCAATGGAGAGAAGGCGTCGGGTGAGTTCGATGGCTCGTGGAACATCTCCCATCTGATAGACAGAGTAACTCAGGTAGTCCAAGATGTCTGACTTGGATGTTTCGGTATCCTCACCAGCATCGATCTGTCGGAGGGCCTGTTGCATCCACAGCACTGCATGGTAGTAGTCATTCTCATTGTACGCTGTCTTTCCCATGTCAAAACAGTCATCTACAGTAAGAAAAGCGTTGTAGTGCACCCCTGTAGATCAAAGTTAGAACAGTGCTTATATTCAAATTAATTAATATTTGTTTCTCATTTTAATTCAGTTGAAGTCTCTATCATCATGACTTTTAATGTTTCAAGAAATAATTTTTATACTAAAGTGATCTGGTGATTGGCTTGGCCAGTCTAAAAAATTTTCTACTGATGAAGTCCTTTGTTGTGTTGGCAGTGTGTTTTGGACCATTGTCTTCCTGCATGATGAAGTTCCACCCAATTAGATTGGATTCCACCCAATTGGATATGGCTGCATGACAATAATCCTAAGCATACTTCCAAAGTTATAACAAAATGGCTGAAAGACAACAAAATGAAAGTGCTGGAATGGCCATCAGAAAAACCTTCACCTGAATCCTACAGAAAATTTGTGGACTTTCAAGCAAAGAGGCCCACAAACCTGACCACGTTATACCAGCAAAAAACTGTGGTATTGCAAGAATTGCAGTCTTATCTAGTAACAATCCTTTTGAAACTTTCCAAGCTAGTTTTCATATAATGCACAATATTGAGACAGCCTACTTAATGGACTCCTACTCTTTACTGATTCTGGTGCCTTAAGTATCCTTCTCTTATATTCAATGCTGCATTTGATACTGTACAACATGACACTTATGTGTCACTTATCTGCTGTTGGTGTTACTGGCACAGCTCTTATCTGAATTATCTCTTAAAGTGCCAATATATTTCAGTTTGTTTCCCTTGGCCTCCAAACTTTGGAATGCTTTAACTCAAGCTCATAAATTTTGTTCTTTCTTTCACTTTCCACCTTCAAGGGCCATCTTAATAACTTTCTTTTTTCCTCAACACTTTCAACTCTTCTCATGCCAATTGATGTTGGGTTTTATGTTATTAGTGTGTTATATGTGTATTTTGTGTGTATATAGGCTATACAGCAACCTTGGGTATGAAAAAGGCACTTTTTCATAATCTTTTAAACATGATTTTGGGGACAAATTTGCCTGCATTCCAGATGTTGTTGAGGGGAATGTATGTGGATGGACCCTGCAACAGGATAGCACAGTGTAGGATGTGTAGAGTGTTGTCTGGGGAGGCATTGTCAAAATCAGCTCCATGTCAGGAAGATATGAAAGGTGGGGAGGCCCCTGCCCCCACCCTTCAGATGAATTCCCCTCAGGGATTTCCCTTTGGAGCAGACACAGACTCTCAGGCATGCCTTCAACCAAGTGACTGTAATTGAGGGTTAGCAGTTCAGCCAAATGTTGCACTCTCCTTCCCCTATTTTGCAATTATTAAAGATAGTTTATACTGAGTGATACAGGGCACTCAAAGAAAAGAACAAAGAACCCAGTTATTTGTCCCAAAGAGCCGTCAGAAAATGTTATTCCAGGAGACACATCATAATCTGATGGCACGGCATTTTGGTCAGGACAAAACACTGAACTGTGTCATGGCCTGCTTCTATTGGCCAGTCACTGATGTTCACAGGTGGTGTGCTGCATGTGCACACAATGTAGTAAATCAGCTGGTAAATCTGCCAGCCACTCGAAGTGTCATTGTGCCCCCTTCCATTAATCAAAATCTCCTTAAGAAAAAACAGACCTCATTGGGCAATTGGAATGTTCTGCATGAGTACATCAATTGGGGATCCTGAAAGATATCCAGACTGATCAAGGCACCACGTTTCTCACGATTCGTACCAGAATTTACCATCCTCAGATGGATGGCCTGGTTGAGCAGTTTAATCAAACCCTTAAAAATATGATTCAGAAATTCATACATGAGGATGATCGGAATTGGGGTAAGTGGCTCAAACCTCTATTATTTGTAGTACGAAAGGTCCGACAAGCCTTGACAGGGTTCTTCCCATTTGAATTACATGTATTATGTGGGTGCAAGCCTTGCAGTGCCTTAGACGTCATCAGAGAAATTTGGGAGGATGGGCCTTTGGAGAGCAAGAGTGAAATTCAGTACATTCTTGGCCTGAGAGCAAAATGTCACATGTTAGGGAAATTAACCCAGGATCATTTGCTACAGGTGCAAGATCATCAATCCCAGCTGTAGAATAGGGGCACTCGGCTACACGGTTTTTCACAGGGAGATAAAGTGCTTGTATTATTACCCACATCAAGCACCAAATTACTTGCAATGGTCCTTCAATCTCACACATGTGTTGGGGACATCAACTATGAGGTATAGCGAATGGATAGATGTGGGGGAAAGAAGATATACCACCTCAATCTCCTTAAACCATGGAGAGAGGTGAATAGGAGTTAAGACTGGAGGTGAATCTAAATTGGGCTGCTCAATCCACCCCGATCCCCTGTGGAGACCACCTCTCACTATCCCAAATCACGGAGATTGTCAAGTTGCAGGCAAAATATTCAAATGTGTTTTCGCCTCTACCTGGTCACACTAGCCTCTTAGAACACCACATTGAGATGCCTTCAGGGGTGGTGGTATGCAGCCACTGCCATCGTTTGCCTGAACACAAAAAACAAGTGGTGTGGAAGGAGCTCATGGCTCAATATGGGGTAATCAAGGTGTCCCACAGTGACGCCAATCCGGTGGTCCTGGTTCCCAAAGCAGATGGTTTGGTCTGGTTCTGTGTCTTCTTTATAACATTGCACTCAATGTGGTGTATAAATTTGATGCGTATCCACTGGCCCACATTGCCACAGTGTAGCTCACTTTTATTCAACACTGGATTTGTCGATTTGTCAAGGGATTTTGGCAGATCACCTTGACTCCCATATCTCATGAGAAAATGGAATTTTCCTCTCCATTTGGTTTATACCAATTCGTGACCCTTCCCTTTGGATTGGTCGGCACTCCAGTGACGTTCCAGCAACTCATGTACAGAATCCTGCAACATGTTCAGCATCTGAAGGCTGTCGTGAGATCGTTTAGATGGGTGGAACTCACAGCATACCCACAAAAAAATGCATGTGCATCCTCAAATTGATCAGACAGTAACAACTGCAGCCTGCGACTGAGACCCAAGACCAAAAAGGAGGTAAGACAAGTTTTTGCCTAATTATTCAGCTGACTGACCTCACTAAAAAGGGAGCACCAGATCCAGTCCAGTGGACAGGGCCATGTCACCAGGCTTTTATTCAGGTAAAAGTTGCACTCAGTGTGACCACTCTTAAATTCTCTTGACCCCTCTCTCCGCTTTGATTTGCAGACTGACACATTAGACAGAGGGCTGGGGGCCATGCTGTTCCAGGTGATGGAGGGGGAGGAGTGCCCCGTGCTGTACATCAGCCGCAAGCTCTCAGTGTGAGAGAGTAAGTACAGCATGATCAAGAAAGTGTCTGGCCCTCAAGTGGACATTCCTCACCATCTAAAACTATCTGTTGGGACGAGACTTCACCCTCTTCTCCTTTGCCTACCATTAGACAGGGGGAAAATGGCCTCTTTTAGAGCAAGAGGACAGTCACAAATGCAAAGTGATGTGAAACAGCAAATAAGAGTCTGAGAGGCAATCCAATTCATCTGCTCTCATGCTCAACAAATCCCTGAATCTAGTTTATCATACAACAATTTTTGAGGGTCGGCAGGATCAAACTATAAGCACAATATTAATGTTTCTATAAGAAATTATTTGGCATATCCTATAGTTGTAAGGAACAGCAAAAGAACACAAAAAACCCCCAAGGAATCACTGAAAAGAATTTAGTTTGTAGGACTCACAGTTCATGAGATTTGGACCAAAACATAAAACCCTGGTCTATAGTGCCACCACTGGTTCCATCTCACTTGTCTGAGTCATGGGAGTCAGCTCCTTTAAGAGCATGGTGGAGGGGAAGAGAAAAAAAAAAAAGAGAGACTAATTTAATGTGAAACAGTGTGAGTTGATGGTATCAAACAAATGCTCAAAATTCAAAAATATCATTCATAACTAATATATATATATATATATATATATATATATATATATATATATATATATATATATATATATACATATATATAACATAACACACACACACATACATATTATATATATATATATATATATATTTTAAATTGAAAATGTCAAGTTGACTGAAAGTATAGAGTATTTTCTAATCAAGTGTATGACATATGTACTGAGTTAAAAGTGTCTTGTATCCTTCAGTAGAGGAATGTTTAAATCAGCATTTAACCACATTTAACCATAGCAGCCAAAGACAGTAAGTGCATGCTCATGTAAGGAAATATATGCCTTAGTCAACTCTTATGTAACCAGTGTATAAGATTATGTCATAGTAATGCTCACAGCAGAGCCTTAGTAGGGAGTGTCTCTCCTTGTGCTTGGGCCCTGAGAGTGACTTGGCTTAGGAATGCCTTAATAGGGAAAGTCTGCCATTATGCTTAGGTCTTAAGGCTGACATGAGCTGGAAAAAGTTAATGATAACAGTGTAAAGGTGTATGGATGTTAAAATAGAACACTGTGGTGGCCAAAGTCTATATTTGGACATATGAATATGTTGAAAGAGTAAACTTTGCAAGAATAAAATCTTTTTTAAAAAATGAGTTGCCTGGATGGGCGCACGGTAGCTTAGTGGTTAGCATGTTCGCCTCACGCCACCAGGGTCGGGGTTCGATTCTCACGGCTCTGTGTGTGCGGAGTTTGCATGTTCTCCCCGTGCTGCAGGGGTTTCCTCCCCAGTCCAAAGACATGCATGGTAGGCATGGTAGGCTGATTGGCGTGTCTAAAGTGTCTGTAGTATGTGAATGTGTGTGATTGTATGCCCTGCGATAGACTGGCACCCTGTCCAGGGTGTACCCCGCCTTGTGCCCAATGCTCCCTGGAATAGGCTCCAGGTTCCCCCGCGACCCTGAAAAGGAGTAAGCGGTTGAAGATTGATGGATGGGTGAATTGACTGGACTTGCGCCACAATTGTAAACAGTATATGACTAGAAGGGGTTAATTTTTTGTTTCCAAAAAAGGAGAAGGAGTAAAACATGCCTAGTTTAGCTCACTGTTGCAAGACAGCATAAAAAGCCCGTGTCATGAATGTATGATTCAGACTATCTGCAGAGATCTTAGCTTTCTATAAACCCTCATCTCTAAGTTTTTGACTTAGATTAGAGATTTTCTACAACAAAAGCAAGAGCAATGGTAACGTTACTCACTCTAGCTTTCCTCCATTGAATGGGGGGACAAAAAAAGGATGAATAGAAAGAGAAGGATAAGTGTAATCTGTGCCATTTGGCACAACACCTAGTGCACTCAGGTTTGGCCATGTGGTGGTAGCTTGAAAAGTGAACAAATCAGAGAAGTTCAAATGAATCCCATTCAAGTGAACAGAGGGAAAAGCGATGGAAAAACATTGTGTAGCAGGAGAATGGATGAACAATTCCAAAAGCTGGTAATCTCTCCATGGGCCATCACTGAGAAGCTACATGCTACTAGATCAGCTGTTAGACCAACTGTCATCAGTCCTCATCCTCCTTGACCTTTCGGCAGTGTTTGACACAGTCAACCACAAGACACTCTTGTCCACTCTCATGAGTCTTGGAATTTGTGGTGCAGCATGGCAATGGTTTGCTTCCTACCTGGAAGGTCATTCATATCAGGTGACATGGAGGGAATCCACACCTGCTCCCTGCAGACTCTCCACTGATGTCCCATAAGGCTCAGAATTTGGTCCTCTTCTGTTCTCCTTCTATACTTGATCTCTTTTTGAGTCATATCCTCACATGGGTTTTCATACCATTGCTATGAAGATGACATGCAACTTATCCTCTCATTACCTCCTTCAGACCCTCTTGTTTCTGCTCAGATCTCAGCATGTCAGGAACACATCTCATCATGGATAGAGAGAGATGGTTTGTATGATTTGTTAAACCTTATCTTGACAGGTCTAGGACAAAGGTCATCATAAATCAATATGATGTTGAAATGTCTAGGTCAAAAGCATAAAAGCACAAATCATTCTTACCCATGAAGTTAAGCAGCATCCTGGAAGCCATGGTATGTTCGGAAAGCAAGAAAGGTTATTTGCCCCATTTCTGGTACACCATATAACATCAGGATTATGTAGGACCATATCCTGACCCTAGGTTTTACGGTGTAGATGACATGATGCCTTTGATTTGCATTGATTGCATGATTTCATTGATGGGCAGTAATCGTCTGTCATACCAGAAACCATTCTCTATAAGGATATAGAAGAATTCTTTAAGTGGTACAGAATGGTTTCTGACAAAGTCTTTGATTTCAAGAAAGAGATGGCCAAACACTTTAGCTATTCCACTGCTTGATAATTACATCAACAGACAGAAATCTTTCTCATCACCTTCCATACAATGGAATATGGCTCGAATATGTTTCTAACACACAAAACCTACCCATTTGACACGTGTTGAATGAAGGTGAAGCCAGGTTTGGTAACTATTTTGTAGATGGTTACTGTGAAGATGAACAAATACAAAAGGCTTTTGAGTTTCTTGGTTGCTTTTATTACGACTTTGAAAAGTGTTTTCCCTCATTGACCCTGCGACCTCTTAGCTCATCCAAAGCTACCTATGGAGAAAATTAAAAATTTGCAAGACACTCACAATTTGCAAGTCACATGGATGTGGGAACAAGAGTGGAATGAAATGAAGAAAAGCGACAACCACATGCTAAACTTTCTAAAAAACTTTGACTTTCCAGAACGCGAGATGCTCTTTACGGCATTCGAACAAATGCGTTACATTTGCATTATGTAGCTCAGCCTTTACCCATTTGTAAATAAGACAAAGATTGATCACCCTATCATCATTTATACTTTAAACCACTGAAAAATTACTTCATTGCTTCTCCCATGTGGACAGTTGTGACATTTCGACACGTGCATCTGTTTATGTTTCTGTTATGTCTCCTCCCCATCCTGTCATTGGTTGTGGTGTCACGTGTGTCTGTATTGCCCTCAGCTGTTAGCAGTTACGAGGCTGATCATGTCGGCATATATACCGCGTGCCTCCCAACACTCAACGCGGAATATTAGAGTAGATAGATTAGATGATTTAGATGTAGATGTGTTTCATTTTGAATGTCATAGTCATAGTCATAGCCCATGTCTTAGTTCATGTTTAGGTTCGTTAGTTTAGTTCACGCTGGTTTCTCCGCTACTAGTCCCTCGCTGTTGTTTATGTTTCTCATTTTGTTTATCGACCCTGTTTTCCGTGACCACGACCTTGATTCCTGCCTAGCCCTATGTATGCCTGTTTGCCGATCACCTGACCTCTTGCATGTTTTGGATTACGTTCCTGGATCACGTTTTGGATTTACCTGCCTGTGTTTCTCAATAAAGAAAACTGTTCCAACTGCGCTTGCATCCGTCCTATCTTCCTCTACGTCACGAAATGTGACAGAATATTCCGCCCCACAATGGATGCAGCACGAGAACGGAGAGGACACAGAACCCGGAAGTCCACGCCAATCATCCCCGCCTTGGACTCTATGCAGTTTCCACAAGAGACTTTCGTGGACCTTCCCGATCGGTATGATGGGTTCTTTGGTTATCCGGACTATTTTTTGGTAGACTGTCAGTTCTACGTCTCCAGCCTGTTTGACCCGAAGCCAGAGGAGAAGCAATGGATAAGGTTCATGGTGTCCCGGTTTTTTGGCCCAGCTCGTAATTGGGCGCAGCGATTAGCAGCGATGAGATCCTGGGTACTGGAGGACAGTAGGCAATTTATGGACCTGTTTTTGAAGGAGTTTGGAGAACCAGGGCAGAGCTACAACCTGGATAAGCTGTTGAAGGGAGTCAATGTGGCGAACAATGCTGACCTGCCATTCCACATGCATTATGAGTGGATGAGCCAAGTGTATGTTAACACGGACCACCAAGCTCTGCTCACACCCAAGTCAGTTGACCAAGTTCCGCTCACGTCCAAGCCTGCTGACCAAGTTCTGCTCATGTCCAAGCCTGCTCACCCAGTTAACCAAGTTCCGCTCATGTCCAAGCCTGCTGACCAAGTTCTGCTCATGTCCAAACCTGCTGACCTGACTGACCAAGTTCCGCTCATGTCCAAGCCTGCTGACCTGATTGACCAAGTTCCGCTCATGTCCAAGCCTGCTGACCCAGTTGACCAAGTTCCGCTCACGCGGAAGTCTACCGACACGGCCGCCCAAGTTCTGCCCACGCCCAAGTCTACCGACACGGCCACCCAAGTTCTGCCCACGCCCAAATCTACCGACACGGCCGACCAAGTTCTGCCCATGCCCGAGTCTACCGACCCGGCCGACCACGTTCTGCTCAAGCCCGAGTCTGTCGACACGGCCGACCACGTTCTGCTCAAGCCCGAGTCCGCCAACATCGACAGCCAAGTTCTGCTCACGCTCAAGTCCGCTGACACCAATAGCCAAGTTTTGCTCACGCCGGAGTCCGCCGACATGGCCGACCACGTTCTGCTCAAGCCCGGGACTCACATGGTGACCTCAGAGCCCCAGCCTGAGACCTACGAGGAGGTCTCAACTCCAGAGCTGCAGCCTGAGATTAACCTGGCGACCTCGGTGCCCCCGTATGAGGTCGTCGCTCTGCCTTTCTGCTCGGCTGTGGTCATCTCTATGCCTTCCTGCTCCACGGAGGACATCGTTCCCCCCTCCTGCTTCACGGAGAGCTTCGTTCCTCTCCCTGGCATCGCGGAGACCCTCGCTCCTCTCCCTGGCCTCGCGGAGACCCACGCTCCTCTCCCTGGCCTCGCGGAGACCCACACTCCTCTCCCTGGCCTCGCAGGGGACCTCGATCCGCTTTCCTGCACTGCTGAGTACAGCAATCTGTTTCCCTGGTCTGCCAAGGACTTCGCTCAGCCTGCCTGCTTGGCTGTGGTCGTCGCTCTGCCCTCCTGTTTAGCCGGGGACGTCGCTCTGCTTTCTTGCTCCGCCGAGGACGTCGCTCCGCTTTCGTGCTCCGCCGAGGACGTTGCTCCGCTTTCATGCTCCAACGAGGACGTTGCGCCGCTTTCATGCTCCGACGAGAACGTCGCCCCGCTTTCATGCTCCGATAAGGATGTCGCCCCGCTTTCCTGCTCCGATGAGGACATCGCCCTGCTTCCCTGCTCCGTCAAGAACATCGATCTGCCTTCCTGTTTTGCCAAGAACGCCATGTGGTCGCCTGGCTCTGCTTGGGACGTTCTGCCCAGCGGGCCGGGGCCGCCAATGAAGATGGATGTCTCATGGCACTCCAGGAGGAGTGCTTTTGGGGGGGTCACTGTTGCTTCTGTTTTGCTCTCTGGTATTTTAGGTAGGCACAGGGTCAGTTGAGCGGTTTCCTGCTCTCCTAGTTTAACCAAGTTTAAAATTTTTTTGCAGGACCGACGCATAGAGTTTCGCCTTATCATAATCATTCAGATCAGTCCTTGGCAAAATACCTCGTATTGCCTCGTCCAAGTTGTTTTCGACGGTCTTTCGTAAGCTTTCCTTCTGTGTGGTGATGTTTCTAAGTTTATGGAGCTGATGGACTAAATATATTTTCTCTGCGGTCTTCATGTTAATTGTTGCGGGATGCAATTAACGTGACATGACCGAACATCCCAAATACGAGATTGTATAAGAGGTGCTTGCTAACATACATGAAACAAAATAAATGCTTTGTACGTTATGGAAAAACTTTTAAAAGCCGGTGCTTCATGGAATGATAGCAGTGAATTTATTTTTAAAGGAAACATTATCAAAGGATCTCACATGGTGGATTTGTTTAAGAATCTCATGGCCCCTTATCAAGTATGCACAAAAGTTTTTCCATAAAGTACGAAGCATTTCTTTCGGATGACGATCGGAGGCCTTTAGGCTGGAAAGAGTTCTTACAGACAGTAGCCAACCTCAATATACCCTTTTCAGCAATACCTAATGGGGGTGTTCGACGCAAAATATCTGACATAAAAAGATCTAAAGATACCTCTCGTTTTCCCCCTAAAAGCAAAGACTGTTTCTGAACCAGTTTTTAAATCTCCCGCTCTTAACTGTTCTGCCTGGTTTGGTTTTTGAAATGACGAGGGACAACAAATGTTATATTTTGTTACCCTTTATTTCAATAAAATAACTTTGCATCAACAATTTTCTTGTGAACAGTCGTAATTTAATATTCCACTACACATGCAAATGAAACATATCTAAAGACTTAACACATGTTGATATTTCTGTAAAGCTGCTTTGAGACAATGTCTATTGTAAAAAGCGCTATACAAATAAAATTGAATTGAATTGAATTGAAAAGTACACAAGTAAATGAATGCTTTCTATTTACTCTAGGGTACATTTTTTTTAACAAAAGACAACAACATTATCATTTCATTTAAATCTTTGCTATACATAGACATAAAACGGTTAAACGAATAATCTTTAGCTTTGTGACAGAGAAAAAAAACATCTGGGTCCCTGAGAAGGGAACGAGACGTTGTGTTTAGCATAACACTATGGGAGCACCCTTGCATGCAACCGGCATCTGAAGCTTGTGTAAAATCATGCCATGATCAGGTGATGTGGCAATTAAGCACGTCACGTTATATATATATATATATATATATATATATATATATATATATATATATATATATAAATGTATATATATACACACAGTGGCAAGAAAAAACATGTGAGTCTTTTGGAATTTCATGGTTTTCTACAAAAATTTGTCATAAAATGTGATCTGATCTTTATCTAAGTCAATGGTATTGACAAATATAATGTATCTAAAATAATAACACAGAAAATTTTTGATCTTTCATGTCTTTATTGAGAACAACCAAAAAAAAAACCTCATAGTGCTTGTGGAAAAAGTATGTGAATCCTTGAGTTAATGACTAACTAATTGGAGTCAGGTTTTTAGCACGTCTGGAGTCTCGTTAAGAAAATGAGTTTGGAGGTGTGGACTACAGCTACTTTGACTGATAAAAACCCCTCAAACTTTTGGAGTTTGCTCTACACAAGAAGCACACGCTTATGTGAGCCATGCCTCGCCAAAAAGAGCGTTCAGAGAATCTACGAGCAAGAACTGTTGATTTACATAAAGCTGGCAAGGGTTACAAAGTGATTTCAAAGACTTTAGAAACAGTTAGGCAAACATTCCACAAATGGAGACACTTTGGGACTGTTGCTACTCTACCAAGCAGTGGGCGCCCAGTCAAAATGACACCAAGAGCACAACAAAGACTCATCAGTGAGGTAAAGAAACAACCCCGAATGACAGCCAAAGATTTGAAGGCATTGGAACTGGCTAACATCTCTGTTCATGAGTCTACAATACGTAAAACATTGAACAAGCATGGTATCTAAGGCAGGACACCACGTAGGAAGCCACTGCTTACTAAAAAGAACATTGCTGCATACCTGAAGTTTGCAAAAGAGCACATTGATATTCCACAGCGGTATTGGCAAAATGTTTTGTGGACTGATGCAACTAAGATTGAACTATTTGGAAAAACCACACAGCACTACATCTGGCATAGAAAGGGCACGGCATATCATCATGAAAACATCATCCCAACTGTAAAGTATGGTGGAGGAAACATCATGATTTGGGCCTGCTTTGCTGCATCAGGGCCTTGCCAGCTTGCAATCAGTGAGCTGAAGATGAATTCCCAAGTATTTCAGACAATTCCTCAGGTAATGTGAGAATGTCTGTACGTCAGCTGAAACTGTGTAGAAGTTGGGTGATGCAACAGGACAACGACCCAAAACACCGAGCAAGTCCACAACAGAATGGATTCAGAAAAACAAAATCTGCCAAGTCAGAGCCCAGACCTCAATGCAGTAGAGATGCTATGGAATGACTTGAAGAGAGCCATACACATGAGACGTCCAAAGAATATGGCAGAGCTAAAGCAGTTCTGCCAGGAAGAATGGGCTAAAATTCCTCCGGAATGATGTGCAGGTCTGATCCACAGCTACAGGAAGCGCCTGGTTGAGGTTATTGCTGCCAAGGGGGGGTCAACCATTTATTAATTCTAAGGGTTCACTTACTTTTTCCACTGCCATTTTGAATGTTGAATGAGTGTGTTCAATAAAGACATGACTTGGATGAAGATCAGATCACATTTTATGACAAATTTATGCAGAAAACCATGAAATTCCAAAAGGTTCACATATTTTTTCTTGCCACTGTGTGTGTATATATATATATATATATTTTATATATATATATATACACATATATATATATATATATATATATATATATATATATATATATATATATATATATATATATATATATATATATATCCATCCATCTTCTACCGCTTACTCCTTCTTCAGGGTCACGGGGGAACCTGGAGCCTATGCCAGGGAGCATCGGGCACAAGGCGGGGTACACCTTGGACAGGGTGCCAGTCCATCGCAGGACACAAACATAATCACTCACTACAGACACTTTAGACTCACCAATCAGCCTACCATGCATGTCTTTGGACTGGGGGAGGAAACCGGAGTACCCGGAGGAAACCCCTGCAGCACGGGGAGAACCCGGACCCTGGAGGTGTGAGGCGAACGTGCTAACCACTAAGCCACCGTGCGCTTCATATATATGTATGTATGTATGTATGTATGCATGTGTATGTATGTGAAATGCATCTTAGCTTCAGATAATAGAGGCTGACGGCGCGGTTCACAGGTGCCTGTTCAAAAAGACCCAAGCCCGAGGGTCACTGCAAGACACTCGAGCCCGGGGGGAATGGATATCCAGGCTGTAATATTGAATGAATTTGTGTGGCATAGACCACCCTGCAGCAGCACACACATCCTATAAGGATACCCCGTTGGACAAAGCCTTCCAGGAGGCGACCCCCCTAGTGGAATGAGCCCTTATGCCCAGAGGCATAGCGAGACCACGCGCCTCATAAGCGATAGAGATTGCTTCCACTATCCAATTAGAGATGCGCTGCTTTGACACAGCATCACCTCTACTGTCGCCGCCAAGCAGACCAGCAGCTGCTCCGACTTATGCCACTGGCTGGAGCGGTGGACGTAAGTACAGAGAGCCCTTACTGGACACAGCAGGTGCATTTTGTCATGCACTTCTGGAAGAAAGGGGAGTTTTCTGTAGTGTGAGGAATTTACTTTCACTGGGGAGAAAAAAGCTCATCCAGCCTTAGTAATCACTTCAAGCAGCTCTTTATATGCTGCTCTCAGTTTTTAGCACATCCTTCTGGCTCCTCAGAGTCAGAGAGGAATTATTACTATTATTTTTTGTGTGTTTTTTTTTTTTTTTGGCTTTCCATAGTGGAAGGAGGAGTCCAAAATCCAGCGGAGAGCCGGACCCGGAAGACAGAGCAAGAGATAGAGCAGCGCTCGTCTCCGGCTCCTCTTCCGGATCCATAAGAGATCCCCCGGACCTGAGATGGCTAGCTGCTTTGGTAGCGGCCGGCCAAGATCCGTGAGGCTCTGAAAACCAACTAGCTTCGGCTTCCGAGAAGAGAGCGAGTCGCGAGTGGCGCTGCCTAATCTAAGGCATTACAATGCACCCTCGCATGCTCCAACCCTAGACACTTCACACAGAAAGTTTGCACTACTCCCCGTGATGAAACCGGAGCAAGACGTAACACACTTCCTGAATTCTCTCACTCATATTTTTCTCTCTTGCTCATTCCTTTTTTTCTTCTCTTTTTTTAACGGGATAGAAAACTCCAGAGATTTTGAGAAAAGATAGAGAGGAAATGAAGCGTCTTTTTGTTTTATTACGCAAACAATCGACATGCAGTCTCGCTGAAGATAATAAGGCTGACGGCTCGGTTCACAGGTGCCATATGTATATCATGAGACGTGCTTAATTGCCACGTCACCTGATCATGGCAGGCCTATAAATAGGCATGATTTTACACAATCTTCGGATGCCGGTCGCTCACGAGGGCGCTCCCATAGTGTTATGCTAAACGCAACATGGAGTTTCCTTTGAAAGGGAACACATAGTGTTGCCCACAGCAAACTGAAGTAACGTTTTGAACTTGTACAGGGCTATATTTTATTTTGCAACAGTTCTCTGTCAAAAAATAATTAATTGAGCGAGGAAAGAGTTCATAATCTTGAGGGTTTCCATATGGGTTGTAAGAAATTACAGACTGCCTCTCAGCAGATTCCACCCTGAACTGTGTTAGTATCAGCTTGTTCCCCAAAAAGGCAGAATTATCAAAGGGACAATTTATCTGGGTCTCAGCAATATGCGTATAATACCACCTAAAATGACATTCACACAGTTATAGCATGGGAGTGACAGTGGGACATCAAGAACCATCCCTGAATAAAGGGCTACTTGACCTTTATTCAGAAAGACAAAGCATTCAGAAAGACATTTGTCTCGATAATCCTATCACCTCACCATTTGGGGTCACACCTGTAACAACATCAATACTGTGAGAACGGAAAGTGATCGCATCAAATGCTATCCTTAATTTACATTTAGAATGAAACTTAATTTACATTACATACAGAAAACCTGGTTTGAAACAGTATAAAATTCATAAAATGTGCTGATATTGTTCACTTTGACACAGACGAACCCAAAGTGCTTAATGTACTTTGTCACTGCCATGCTGTAATAAAGCTATTCTTTGAGATCTTCGACATCCTCTTCATTTTTTCTTACATTGGCGAGCCACCCAGCGAGGGATTCCCGAAAAAAGAAAAAAAAAGCGGGGAAAGGTTAGAAAGAGGTTTTTCTTCTTTTATGCTGTGTTATTGTCAGGGAACCCCCTCATTTAAAAAATCTAGAAAAGCAGAAGAGAATTTAGTTTATTCAGCATTAGCAGGAGAAGTTCTTAAGCCTATTCTGTGCAATTCTGTTTAAGATTCTAACGGAACTGAATCAGCCGGACGCAGTGTGGTGGAAGAATTGTAACAAAATAGTTTCTAAAGTAACAGAAACTCGGTATAGTGTAGCGAGCCCGACGCACTGCGGCTCTGAGAATTTTGAAACGATAACCAGACATAGTGTGGTTTTGCCCGACATACTGTGGCAGTATTAGATTTTAAAACTGTTCGAGTTAGTGTATTTGAACTTGAAAGGCCCGATGCAATGTGGCTGTCCAACGCAGTGAGACATTCAAGTTCAGTATTCCGAAGTATTGCGACTGTTTTGTTCGTTTACATCAGATGTACTAGAGCTGTTAATAAACAGACTAACGGATATCTTAAAATAGCTAGATAACGTGTAGTCACTGAAACAAGTGAATAGCTAATGAATTACTGTACAATGGGGCAGTGGTGGCTGGAAAATTGGAAAATTTGACCCAACCAAACAGAATCCTTTAGATTTTTTGAAAAACCTGCAGCAATATTCAGACTTGTACAAATTTACAGATGGTGATGCATGCATGGTACTAACTATGTGTCTGCCTGATACTCTGTCCGGAGCCTTAAATGAGAAAGTGAAGGTCAGAACTGCAAATAAATTGGAAAGAAAACAGGCATTGCTTTAAGTTTTAGGAATGATGTCAGTTGATTGGGATGAAATAGCTGAGATGACCATGAGGAAAGGGGAGCACCCACTGGCATTTTCAGAAGGGTTATTGGAGGCATTTAAAATGTTCAGTGGTAATCCTGATATTACTCAGGCTGATGTCAGCTTCAAATCTGCCCTACTTAGCAAATGTGACCCACTTACCCGTTCTGCTGTGGCAATGCATGTGACACATCTCTCTGAGTATAATGACGTTATTGCCAAAATGACAGTTTTACAACAGTAATGCTAATTCAAGGAAATCTCATCCTGTGTCAGCAATAGACATTAAAAAGCCCTATCCAAATGGAGGTTGCAAGGTTTCCTGGATAAAAAAGGGCCATGCTACTGGAGATAAAAAAAGGACAGACTACCTCCTTATAACCCTGGTAACCCCCCAGTGTGCTATTCATGTGGCAAAGAGGGACATATTTCTAGGGAACGCAAAGTTTTGTCTAGGAGAACAGCTCCTAAAATTGATCTTAACCAGTTACAGGCTACGGTAAGCAGACTGAGCAAGGAGAATGACATGAAGAAGCAGAGCTTTAAAGCCATGCCTTCTTCAGCATAGGGATCACAGGCCTCCATTTCACATGTAGCACCCCTGTCGCCAGATAATCATGGTAGACCAATCATAAACGCCGCTGTTGGAGGGCGATGGGATGATTGGGTAGTTGATTCTGGTGCTTCATTAACCATTCTTCATTCCGACAATCCCCCACAGAATGGTAAAGACACAATAACTTTAGAAAGTTTTGATGGAACAATTTCTGTTGCATCCCAGACAGAAAATATGCCATTCCAAAGAAAAATCCTGGCTCAGTAGAACTTGTGATGGTTGCAGTATATTAGGTTCAGAAATGCAATCAAAAATGCATAGGATTATGACTTAGATACCTGCTTATCGGTGGAAGATTTTGAGTTATCAGAACTATTGGATGAGAACAGAGGTGTTTTTGTTTATTCAAAGCAGGATTGTGGCTGTATTGATACTAGTGTGATGGAAGTGAATGTACATGGAGGTGACCCACCCTCTCTCAATTATCCAAATGCGGCAAAGCCCTATATACAGTGTACTGTGGATTCTCCGTTAGAACAGAGTATTAATAGGCCTTGCCTTTCTCCATCATTAGCCCCAACTGGGCCTGTCCGCAAACCAGACAAACATGCTGATGGTAATTTAATAATTGATGAGCTAGTAAAGAAAGCTGCTGTCGAAGGAATAACATTTTCAGGTGTCACAGAGCTAGAATCAATTGCAGCTATCAACATTAGAGAACCGGTAGGCCTGAAAAGCACTCAACAGCATGACCCATCAGTAACAGAAGCAATCAGACTGAAGAACAATGGACAACCTATTGTAGACGGTTTGTTTTCCAAGCATGATGCACAGCTAAACATACATGACAACATGTTACTGTACAGATGTGGCGACACTCCAGCGTGGGTTCCATCTATAAGATTGCGGCATGATATTTTGTATCATATCCACAATCGGGGGGACACTTAGGTGTAACAAAAGTGAAGAACAAGATAGAAAACATGTTCTTGTGGCCAGGTGTAGTCCCCGAGCAAGTGAGTGTATGTGTTTGTAATGTTTTATGGATTATTTTATTTATTGTGTGTGTTTAGAAGGTGTTGTGTGATGTGTTGTGTGGGACAAAATGGGGGCAATTCTTTCTGTTTGCATGTGTTTTTCAGTATCTCCTAACCAAAGGAAATAAAGATGTGATTATGATGGCAGCCCTCCTGTCAGCAGTAAAGATGCAAGAGTGCCGGAGCAACCGGTTCCTTCATCAGGTGTGGTGACAAAACCCTATCCCAGAGTGCTAATCAACGTCCAATGGATCCATGTTCCAGTCCTAGTGAATCTGACGATGTGGTCTCCAGATTTGGATGAACGGTGCCAGGGAGTGTGTGAGACAGGAAGGTATAAAGACCTCTCTTCAACAGCATTTCTGAGGTATCATGGTGCTGTAGCAACCAGCTCATCCACGGACCACCTAACAGAAGATCTGCAAGTAAATCATCCCAGGGAAACCACCTTCAGGCAGAAGTTATTGGGGTTTGTGGAGAGGGTACTTGGATTCATCTGGAAGAATCTGGGAATATCCAGTAGGACTAGTGCACAAGAGCTCTATAAGAAAATCTCAAGCTTAAGGCCCTAGTGAGGCTGCAGGTTTTGCAAACAGATGATTATCTCCATGAGGGACTACAGGAAGAAGAAGAGACTGTAAAGGACATTCACACCATCACATCAGCCCTATCTTTCATCTCTTATAAAAAAAAAGGGCTTGTAACAATATGCAACTATGACCCTTCTTGATCAACTCTTCTCTGTCACTTCTCTATCCTTGTCAATTGTAGCCAGACACTTTGCCTGTTAAATTTCACCTCATTTTATATGAGACTAGAGTCAACATGGTCTATAGGAAATTATTACTTTCCATATGTAAATGTTACCCAACAGACAAGGTTATTCAATCTATGACGGATGCATGACAGAGACTTATCTATTGCTTATTCAGGTTTAATTTAGGATGTAACCTTCAAAACTGTTCTTTGCATATGTATATTCCTCACTGTTTGCCAATACATTATGTTATGCTGTATGTGTTCTTTATTAAGACGCCAAATTGCAGATAACTCAATGATCAGGTTACGATGTTCCCACTGGCTGTGATGGTTCTTGAATGCCTTTTGTCCAAACCCAAGAATAAAGTTATTCTTCTTTGAGATCTTCGACATCCTCTTCATTTTTTCTTACAGAGTCAAAAAATTCTCTGGTGGTTTCGTCATTAAGGCATAAAGCTAGCCAGTGCTCACCCGGCAGGTGTCTTGGATGTGTGTTTACAATGAACAAAGCAGGAAACTTTCTCAGTGTACTCGTAGGTAGCTCATTACAGGCCATGATACCATGTTATTTCTCCGGTATCCATGTGTTACTGGTAATAGATGAGCACGATTCTTTGATTGTTTATTTCTAGAATACTGTCGAAACCGGCGTACGTGATTAGATCATCATCAGTATTCAGGATGAATACGAATAAAGTATGAGAATATCTGTTCAGGTACTCTTCTCTGTTTATTGTCAAAGCCTGATCTTTTAGCTCCTTTCCTGATGCTAAAATTAAAGAATGGAATTCATGGACCACGTTACCGGACTGAAAAACAGGCTGAAACGGTTTTGCAGAAATATTGAGTACCGTTATTGAGCGCAATACACTCTGCATCGTAATGTATAAAATTAAAAGGGTTTTTATTGTATAATCCACTGAAGGCATCGTTGTCTACCATCCCAAAGATAATGGTTTTTGGTAACAGTCCAAGGAAAAGGTTCTCGTGAACAAATGCGGCTCCCTGAGGCTAAACCGAAGGTCTTCATACAGACTCTTTCAATTGGGTACTTGGCTGTGGCACTGAGAAGTGCTTGCCCATGACTGAGTTTTACAGACGGTAATACGGTTACTTTCTTCACAAAAAGAGAAGCATTGAGTATTTTCAGAATGAAATTTGCATTTCCTTCCTTCATCAAGCAAAATTTATCTTTACTGCGAACCATTTTAATCCTCAAATCGATACCGTTCAGTAAAAGTTTATCCTGAAAAAATATATCCGAGTGAATGTGTCCAATCAGGTCAAAGGTGTTGCTTTTAGCACTGAAACTGGCCCTTTTTTTGAGACCTTCATCTTGACCGTCTGGATCTGTGGCATCCATATGCCACGCTGTGTCTTTGTAGAATAGCCCGGTGCAAAATTGTGTTCCCAGGGTATCTTTTCCATAGTTGAGAAGACTTTCAAAGGTAGCACGGTATGTACTGCTAGATTGAGAAATAAGATGAACCACGAGCATGACATCCACTTGTGAAAAAAGTGAGGCTAGTTAATCCAATCAGGTCAAAGGTGTTGCTTTCAGCACTGAAACTGGCCCTTTTTTTGAGACCTTCATCTTGACCGTCTGGATCTGTGGCATCCATATGCCACGCTGTGTCTTTGTAGAATAGCCCGGTGCAAAATTGTGTTCCCAGGGTATCTTTTCCATAGTTGAGAAGACTTTCAAAGGTAGCACGGTATGTACTGCTAGATTGAGAAATAAGATGAACCACGAGCATGACATCCACTTGTGAAAAAAGTGAGGCTAGTTAATCCAATCAGGTCAAAGGTGTTGCTTTCAGCACTGAAACTGGCCCTTTTTTTGAGACCTTCATCTTGACCGTCTGGATCTGTGGCATCCATATGCCACGCTGTGTCTTTGTAGAATAGCCCGGTGCAAAATTGTGTTCCCAGGGTATCTTTTCCATAGTTGAGAAGACTTTCAAAGGTAGCACGGTATGTACTGCTAGATTGAGAAATAAGATGAACCACGAGCATGACATCCACTTGTGAAAAAAGTGAGGCTAGTTAATGACCCCAATCTTTGCATCGTTACCTATGTTGGAACCATCAGGGTTCACGATGTCCATCAGAGCAGAAAGAGGATGTATTTCGACATAAGTGTACTTTTCGATACTCGATTGGGTATAAGGTAATGTGAAAATATCCAATTCTGCCTTAGTACACGCTGAGGCACAGTCTGAGACTGTGTAAGAAAGCCATGATGTTAGAAAATGCTCAGCTGCTTCCTTTTATGAGAGATGGAAGGATGCCTGTTGCCTCTCTGCTCTCTTTTTCATACTGGTTTTAGTAATCTTACGTCTTTTATTTGGAATCACGTGTCGACACCCTGGGGGCCTTTTAGATTTTTTCACGCGCAATCAATGCAAGGCCTGATCTGTCTTGATTCTGAGTTTGTTTGCTCGTAATGTTGCTCAATGCATCGCTTACAATACCTTTGCTCACACCAAGGTGGAGTTTCTGCTCAAGACTAGTATACTGACGATCTCAGAAGAAATCTTGTAGCCTTACTTTTATTACCGCTGTTTCTTTATTTCTTCCAAATTTTTTGAATAATTAATCCATTTGTTGGAAGTAGCACTGTAGATCATGCTAGCTGGTCCATTCATACCTCACTTCACAGTTATCTTTTTTATCAGATGCGTAGTCACCGGTTAATACAGCAACACAGTGCAGTGAAACCTGGTTCTTGGAGAAATTTGTTGCTCTGATGTGATATTTGCATTGCAGAGATGTACTGCTCCGTTTACGCCTGTACGCATCCAGTGAAATCTGTTCTAACAGTGTAGTCAAAATCCTTGCACCATTTTCGGAACTTTTTCCAGTCACCCTTGTCAAAAGTTATGTTCTCAGTAGCACGGCTCTAGTGGATGTGACGACAGAGAACTTGAAAAGCACAACGTCTCCTTTTTCTGCATCGAAAAAAAAATCTGTCTGTACAACCGTTTGACATTACCCAATATTGAATCTTTTCATGCTCTAAATTTTTTTCTCTAAATTTCTTTCCAAAGTAGACTGAACTTTTTTTGGTACATTAGGGCAAGCAGCAGCCATGTTGAAAACTCATACAGGTTGTTCTACATACAGAGTATTTAAAATCAAGAGGGTGGGTGTGGTCTTCTTCTTCTTCTAAAAAATGATGGTGTCTATACCACCACCTACTGGATGGAGCATTTTAATTTCTTTCATTCTGATTGGCCAGGGGGTATCTCCTGTGTGTGTGTGTGTGTGTGTGTTTGTGTGTGTGTGTGTGTATGCGTCATATTTTTGGTTAGATGTGTATGGAAATTCATTATTAATCATTTAATTATTTCATCAGTCTTATGTATGTATGTATGTGTGTGTGTGTGTGTGTGTGTGTGTGGAAATGCACCAAAACCGGATTTAAAGTTTACTATTGACAATAATCATTTAGCAATAACTTAAATATTTATCAGATGTGTGGGAACACAACAGATTACAACAAACCTAACATTATTTATCTATAACCTTCATCTGTCAAGATCAAAAGTTGATCTATGTGAAGGAACAAACCTAACATTATTTATCTATAACGTTCAAAGGTTTTGATTGATCTATGTGAACGCACACATGCAACATTATTTATCTTTGACCTACACCTGTCAATATCAAAGGTTGATTTGATTGATCTATGTGAAAGAACACGTAACCTTATTTATCTATAACCTTCATCTGTCAAGATCAATGGTTGATTTGATTGATCTATGTGAAAGAACACACACAACATTATTTATCTTTGACCTACACCTAGATAAGGATGATTGGTGATGACCTTTTGACCTAGACATTTCAACATCATATTGATTTATGATGACCTTTAACCTAGACCGGTCAAGATAAGGTTTAACAAAACATACAAACCATCTCTCTCTATGGATGGCAGCTCATCAGCTGAATCTTAATCCTAGTGAAACTGAACTGCTGTTCATCCCAGGTAATTCATCCCCATGTCAGGATCTTGCAATCTCCCTGGACAACTCTCTGATCTCACTGTCACTGCATGCAACCTTGAGGTAACCATGGGCAATCAACTGTCCTTTTCAACTCACACTGCTAATTTGACACGCTCACGTCGATTGCTCCTCTACAACAACAGAAGGACTCGTCCATTTCTATTCATACAGGACACTCAGGTGCTTTTCAGTCCCTTGTCATTTTGAGACTGGACTACAACAACTTGCTTCTGGCAGGTCTGCCTCAGAGTGCCATTTAACCTCTGCAACTGATCCAGAATGAAGCTGTGTGACTGGTTTACAACCTTCTTAAATTCTCCCACACCACCCCATTGCTATGCTCTGGCTTCGTGGCTTCCTTTAGCTGCCCGCATCAGATTTAATACACTGATGCATGCCTACAAAGCCAAAAACGGACCAGCACGCGCTTACCTCAAAGCACTTATCACACCCCACTCTGCACCATGCTCACTCTGATCCTCTAGCAATGCTCAACTGGTCCCACCATTTCTCAGTGGACAAGGAAGGCATGCACCAAGACTGTTCTCTCACCTAGATGGTGGAATTAACTTCCCCTAGATGTCCGAACAGCTGAGTGGACCAGAGGGAGCACGGTGCAGTCTTCAAACTGTAGTCTTCAAACAACATCTAAAGACACCTCTTCCTTAAGTACTTAAATTAGAACTTAAAGTGTTGTCAGTGTGCTTTTCTTACTTTATTACCTCCCCAGCAGAGTTTTTAGACTGATGGTATTCTTAGTCCATGACCTAGTAACTAGTATCAGGATGTCTTTATCGATAGAGACTTCAAAGTAACTTCTGTAAGTCATTCTGGAGAAGGGCCTCTGCCAAATGCCATAAACGTAAATGACCTAGCTAAGGTTTTACAGGGTTTTTTGGTGTCCGCTTAAGTATGAAAAGACATAGCACAACAGGTGCTACCTGTATTTACAATCCCATTCCAAAAAATGCAAAAAAAAAAAATAAAAAATGCAAAAAAAAAATTAAAAAAAATTGAAAAGTCAATTCACCCTGTACTATATAAAAAACACATCATTAAGACATTTGATGTTTTACTTTGTAAATTAAATGTATTTTTGAAAATATATACTCATTTCAAATCTGATAACTGCAACACACTTCACAAAAGTTGGTACAGTCAACAGTTCACCACTGTTTAACATCACCTTTTATTTTAAATAACACTTAAGAGTTTGGGCACTGAAGACACCAGTTGGTTCTGTTTAGCAAAGGGAATTTTCCCCCATTCATCCATTCTTCTCTTGCGCAACTGTACGGGGCCTTCGTTAACTTAGTTTGCTCTTCCTAATGCACCAAACATTCTCAATCTGAGACAGGTCAGGACTGCAGGCAGGCCATGCTAGCACCCGCACTCTCTGCATACACAACCATGCGCTTGTAACCCGGGCAGAATGTGGTTTGGCGTTGTCCTGCTCTGGATGGCAGCATATGTTGCTCCAAAATGAGTACATATCGTTCTGCATTAATAGTGCCCTCACAGATGTGCAAGTTACCCATGCCATGGGTACTGACACACCCCCATATCATGACCGATGCTGGCTTTTGGATCTGATGCTGATAACAGCTTGGATGGTCCTTTTCCTCTTTGGCCCAGAGAAGATGATGGCTATTTTGTCCAAAAACTGTTTGAAATTTTCACTCGTCAGACCACAAAACACGATTCCACTGTGCTACTGTCCTTCTCAGATGAGACCGAGCCCAGAGAAGTCAGTGGCACTTCTGGACAGTGTTGATGCTTCTTGCTTTGCACAGTAAAGCCTTAAATGCATCTGTGCATGCAGTGGCAAATGGTGTTCACTGACAAAGGTTTACCAAAGTATTCCCAAGCCCCTGTCAGGATATCCATTACAGACTCATGACTGTTTTTAAGACGGTGACATCTGAGATCACGTGTATTCAGAAGTCATTTTCGGTCTTGCCCTTTATTCACCGAGATTTGACCGGATTCCTTGAATCTTTTATTTATATTGTGCACTGTAGAAAGTGAAATGCACAAAATCCTACTGAATTGTCTTCTGGGAATGTTGTTCTTGGTGTTGGATTATTCGTTGGATTATTCGCTGCCGCATCTGTTGGCAGATTGACCCATCCTTGCTCTTGAAGGACTAGGCCTTTTTTGGAGGTTCCTTATGATATAATATGATTGCCTTACCTGTTTTACAGCACCTTCTTATTTCAACTTGTCACATCATTACTCCTAAATTGCCCCTGTCCCAACTTTTTTGGAACGTGTTGCATGCATCAATTTCAGAATAAAAGTTTATGTTCAAAAAACTATGCAGTTGATTAGGCAAAACACCAAATATATTGCTTTTATACATTTTTTGTTTAAATACAAGTCAAAGTACATTTACAAATCACTCCTCTTTGTTATTATTAGCATTTTCATACTTTCCCAACTTTTTCGGAATTGGGGTTGTAATACAACACATGTAATACATCCTGGTCTGTACTGCCTCCTGTGTCCTCACTCCCCTCCCCAGGGTTCTCACAAGTATATTTAAGGGTTCTTCTGTGTAGAAACTTTCCTAAATTGGATGCACATTTTGACAGAGTTAGTGGCCAGTGGATTAGTTCGAATTCTAAGGGAACAGCTAAGGGATGCTGGGAGAAAATAACAGAATACAAATTTCCTCATTGATATGATCTCTGTATGAGCCCTGGGGTGAGCAGACATTGGAATGCATCTGTTCCAGTAGAAAATCTTACTAATATTTTAAGCCCAGTAGTCTTGTTGGAAGTTAGTAAGTACGTGGCCTCCCTTAGACTTGGGGAGTTGGAGAACTGATTTCTTGAGATACACCAGCTTATTCCCCAAAAGAAATGAACACAAAACACCAGCAAAAGTGGTGAAAAAAAAGACTTGTTAATGCAAATCAGAGCGCACTGAAAAAGTTGGAGGAATTTGTGCAAAATGACCATTTTAACAAGATTAATGCAACCCACAAGGGATAAATGCTGCAAGGTCCATCGAGACATATCTAACTTGGATTTATCCACTAGTGTTTGAAAAAAAAGTACTTAAATTCACCTAGTGAAATCTTAAAGGGAAAAAGCGAAAATGAGAGTTTCCTGGCCTCATGGTTAACAAAAAGTAGCTAGCTTTTTTGCAAATTTATCTTATAGCCAAACAAATGGCCAAATTTGTCCAAAATTATGGGAAAGGAGAAGGTGGGATTAGAAATATACAATACACAATATATTAAGATCATCAGCATAGAGAGAAAGTTCATGAACTAAACCACAGCGTGGAATTCCTTCAAAACCATCATGGCTAGGAAGCCAATAGCTACAGGCTCTATAGCAAGACTAAAAAGTAAAGGAGAGAGGGGGCAACCCTCACATGTCCCATGCTAGAGACAAAAAGGGGGTGACTGTAAGCCATTAGTATGCAATTGCAGTGAGTGTACAGCTTGTATAACAGTGTAAATTTGCTGTCCCCTCAAAATAACTTAACACACAGCCATTAATGTCTAAACCGCTGGCAACAAAAGTGAGTACAACCCTGTGAAAATGTCCAAATTGGGCCCAAAGTGTCAATATTTTGTGTGGCCACCATTATTTTCCAGGACTGCCTTAACCCTCTTGGGAATGGAGTTCACCAGAGCTTCACAGGTTGCCCTGCGGCCCAGTCTCCGAAGGGAGGGGATCATGCTCTGCTTCAGTATTTCACAGTACATGTTGGCATTCATGGTTTCCTCAATGAACTGGAGCTCCCCAGTGCCGGCAGCACTCATGCAGCCCCAGACCATGACACTCCCACCACCATGCAAGACACACTTGTCTTTGTACTCCTCACCTGGTTGCCGCCACACACGCTTGACACCATATGAACCAAATAAGTTTATCTTGGCCTCATCAGACCACAAGACATGGTTCCAGTAATCCATATCCTTAATCTGCTTGTCTTCAGCAAACTGTTTGCGGGCTATCTTGTGCATCATCTTTAGAAGAGGCTTCCTTCTGGGATGACAGCCATGCAGAACGTTGGCAGAACTTATATGTCTATTTCTCAAAGACAACCTCTGGATATGACACTGAGCACGTGCACTCAATTTCTTTCGTCGACCATGGCGAGGCCTGTTCTGAGTGGAACCTGTCCTGTTAAACCGCTGTATGGTTTGGCCACCGTGCTGTAGCTCAGTGTCGGGGTCTTGGCAATCTTCTTATAGCCTAGGCCATCTTTATGTAGAGCAACGATTCTTTTTTTCAGCTTCTCAGAGAGTTCTTTGCCATGAAGTGCCATGTTGAACTTCCAGTTCAACTACCAGTATGAGGGAGTGTGAGAGCGATGACACCAAATTTAACACACCTGCTCCCCATTCACACCGGAGACCTTGTAACACTAACAAGTCACATGACACCGGGGAGGGAAAATGGCTAATTGGGCCCAATTTAGACATTTTCACTTAGGAGTGTACTCACTTTTGTTGCCAGCGGTTTAGACATTAATGGATGTGTGTTGAGTTATTTTGAGGGGACAGCAAATTTACAATGTTATACAAGCTGTACACTCACTACTTTACATTGTAGAAAAGTGTCATTTCTTCAGTGTTGTCACATGAAAAGATATAATCAAATATTTACAAAAATGTGAGGGGTGTACTCACTTTTGTGAGATACTGTACATGTTTCTTTAAACAGATTTGTCTTGAAGTAATTGAACCGCTTTTAAATATAATCAATTCTGCCCTTAGCACTGGCTATGTACCTGAGTCATTTAAATTAGCGGTTATTAAACCCCTGCTTAAAAAACATGACCTTGACCCCTCTCAACTGTCCAGCTATAGACCTATATCAAATCTCCCCTTCACCTCCAAGATCTTAGAAAAGGTTGTAGCACAGCAGCTATGCTTGTACTTGCATAGGAATAACATTCATGAAATGTATCAGTCGGGTTTTAGACCTCATCATAGCACAGAGACAGCGTTAGTTAAAGTAGTAAATGACCTACTACTGGTCTCTGATCAGGGTTGTGTCTCATTGCTTGTATTACTTGACCTTAGTGCAGCTTTTGATGCTATAGATCATACTATTCTCCTTGATAGATTAAAAAATGTTTTTGGCATTAAGGGAACGGTCCTCTCCTGGCTCAGGTCTTATTTGACCAATCGGTATGAGTTCGTAGATGTAAATGGTGACTTCTGCACGCATTCCGAGGTTAAATTTGGTGTTCCACAAGGTTCTGCTTTAGGCCCACTGCTTTTTACTTTATATATGCTACCTTTAGGTCAAATTATTCGTAAACATGGAATTAGCTTCCACTGTTATGCTGATGATACATAGCTGTATGTTTCAGTGAAGCCAGAGGACAGACAGCAGCTTAGTAAAGTTGAGGAATGTGTAAAGGACATTAGAAGTTGGATGCTTATTAACTGCCAATTACTTAATTCTGATAAGACAGAAGTACTTGTACTAGGACCATGTGTAGCTAGAAGTAAGCTTTCTGATTTCTTAGTAACTTTGGATGGACTTTGTTTGGTCATGTACAGCAGTAAAAGACCTTGGAGTAATTACTGACTCCAATCTATCATTTGATGCTCATGTAGATAATATTACTAGTATAGCCTTTTTTCATCTTAGAAATATTTCTAAAATAAGAAATATATTGTCACTACATGATGCAGAAATATTATTTCATGCTCTCGTCACCTCTAGACTAGATTACTGTAATGCCATACTGTCTGGATGTTCCAGTAGGTGCATAAACAAACTCCAGTTAGTCCAGAATGCAGCTGCTAGAGTCCTAACTAGAACCAGAAGATACGACCACATCACCCCGAGCTTATCAACACTGCACTGGCTCCCAGTGAAATCATGCAATGATTATAAAATACTATTATTAACTTATAAAGCACTAATCAGTCTTGCGCCACAGTATCTAAGCGACCTTTTGGTTTTCTATGATCTGCCACGCCTACTTAGATCAAAAGGTGCAGGATATTTGACGGTACCTCGAATAGCGAAGGCTACAGCAGGGGGAAGAGCTTTCTCTTATAGAGCCCCACAGTTATGGAATAGTCTTCAAATTAGTGTTCGTGACTCAGACACAGTCTTAGTGTTTAAGTCTAGGCTTAAAACGTATTTGTTTACTCAAGCCTACCCTGACTAGACTTTCTGTTACACAAAGCACAGTCCTAACAATCTCTTATCTCCCTATCTCCTTCTGTTGAGCCACAGACGATTTTACGAAGATACTAGAGAACCTGATCCTTTCTGCTCTCCGGACCTGCATGATCCGTTTCGGATGTCCTACCTCTGGATGGAGCTCTCATCTACTCCAATTCCAGATTGCTGGGACTACAGCTGCTTCCAAGGCAAAACAGACTTCATATAAAACCATAATGAACTTTTTTACACTATCTGTTGTTACCCAGATGAGGATGGGTTCCCTTCGGAGTCTGGTTCCTCTCAAGATTTCTTCCTCTTAACATCTTAGGGAGCTTTTTCTTGCCGCGGTCGCCACCGGCTTGCTCAATTGGGATAAATTCGCACATTTAAAATCTGTATACTGTGTTTATATATTTCTGTAAAGCTGCTTTGAGACAATGTCTATTGTAAAAAGCACTATACAAATTGAATTTAATTGAATTGAAAAATCAAGGTTAGTTGCATAATATTAGAAAATAAAATACATTATTACTATTATGTTATAATAGTATTAGTAATAGTAATAGTAGTAGTCGAAGTAGTAGTGGTCTATTTTTAGGGAGGGAAAATTATTAGATGTGGATTCATGTTAGTGTTAAAAAAAAAGTTTCAGTCATGATTCAGTTGTACAGCTCTCCTACACTGCACCCAGATGATGCCTCCTGACTAGCTAACATGCTGTCTTGATTGTTTTATATTCTTTGTCACAGTGTTCTTCTGTTTCTGTTTGTCTATTTTACAAATATGACTTGATATCTGTTCAGTGCTACTTCAAATAAATATATTTATATAGCATTTATATTTTTGTTATATTTTTATTCTAGTATGTGGTGTTAAAAAAAAGTATAACCATCAATGAACCGGTGTGTTATGATGTGGCGTGTTGTTGGGCCGGGTGTGGTGGTTCGCTCTGGGCCAGAAAGTCCAGGGAGACTTTTAGGTCCGCTAATTAATTATTGCTATTAATGATGAATAATGTATTTGGAAAATTTAAATATTGATGTTAAAACACTGACATGAGGGCCCCATTCCTATATTTTGCCTGGGGCCCCCAAATCACTAAATATGGCCATGTAGATAATATTCTTCAAATCTGGCCCTTGAAGTCCAATTGTTTAACCTTTGATCCTTTGTTAAAGAAATTCATAAAATACTCTGCTTTTATGGATATGAAACAATTGCAAACATAACAGGTTTATAAAACAATATCTTTGTAAAATATATGTGTGCAACAATTATTGGCACCCTTTTAGTCAATACTTTGTGCTACCTCCCTTTGCCAAGATAACAGCTCTGAATCTTCTCCTATAATGCCTGATGAAGACCATTCCTCCATACAGAATTCCTCCTTCAAATTTCGAGGTCCACGCTGGTGGACTCTCCTCTTCAGTTCACCCCACAGGTTTTCTATGGGTTTCAAGTTAGGGGACAGGCCATGGCAGGCCCTTCCCATTATACACTGACTGTAAAAGTGGAACTGTGAGCAATCTTGAGCATTACAATAGGACTTCTTTAAGTCTAAGGAACAAGAATGTATAAAATGTTTATATATGTATCTGTAATGTGATCTAGAGATCAGTTTTTGTTTTATGGAGCTAGGACCATCCTGAGCCAAGATATTGAAGTTTCAGTAAACAGCTGTATAACCAAAATTTATTGTGTGCCATCACAAAAAGATGGCCATCTTGGTTACACCAAGTAAAGAAAAATAACAAAATAAAAAACTGGTGGTTTTACAATGCAATACTTAGAGGTAATCATAAAAGGTAAGAGCAAGCAATTTGTGTTGGACTACTTGAGATGGAATGACCCTATAATTATATTACCTTACTTCAATTCACCTGCTATGCCATGTCACCTGTAATTTGAGGATTTTAGGGGGTAGCAGCCCTGTGTAGCAGTCAGTGTGAGAAATGGTTAAAAAATCAATAGATTAATGTAGTTGGTTCAAACGCGTCATATGGACATGGAGTGATTGTTTGCAGGCTATTTGTCAACCAATTGTTTAAAAAAAACAATATATTTGTGTGTGTTTTCAGACCACCTTTGAAAATGGTCCAAGTGATCAGGTCACAAGATACCCTTTACCACACTCAGACTTGTACTTAGCTGCCCACTTTTACTTTTTATATGTTAAAATATTAATGAAAAGTCAAAGGAGTGATCAGAAACCAGAAAAAAGTTACTGTGCCTCTAACCTGGCAGTCTGCCTTTGGAGAAGCTCTCAGAGTCCAGGTGATATGTATCCTGGAGACGCATCAGAGCTTTTGCTGCACCCTTTTGGTCCTCCTCATCTGGAAAAAACTGCTTGTGCACAGAAATGTTTGCGATGAAACCTGAATAACAGTGAGATGTAGAGAAATAGAAAAAGAGAGAACAAAGTATCATCATCACCACCACCACCATCAAAAGAAAACTGCTGGAAATTAGTACAGACTTATATCAGACTTTTACGGACATGTCAAGGAATGTTTTCCCATTTATCCAAGAATATATCCATACCACACCATACAAGAGGTCAACTGAATGTCACAATCTCCCCTTTAGTCAGAGCTGTAGCCTGCAGTGTGCTTGGAGTGCCGGCGTGCATGAGCCAGGTGCATGAGTGCTCAGCGAGCGCATGCTCTTCGAACGTTGATAACTGTGACATTGTTTAATATGGACACGTGCATTTGTTTTGTTCTGTCTCCTCCCCATTTTGTCATTAGTTGTTGTTCGAGGGTATGTCATCATTGTTTTCAGCTGTCAGCACTTAATGCTGATTATGTTCGTGATAAATACCTCTCGCTTCCTTGTACACCTCGCAGAGTATTGTCGTTAGACAGTAGTTAGTTAAAGTTACTTACCTCGATAGCTTAATTTAGTTTAGCTTTAGATTAGTTCACTTAGACTATGCTGGTGTTTTCCGCTCCCAGTTCTCAGTCATGTTTTGACCTCGTTTATTGTGACCTCGTTTTGTATTCCTGCTTAGCCCAGTATACGCTTGTTTGCCGATCGCCCGACCCATTGCCTGTTTTTGACTACGCCTTTGTTTCACGTTTTGGATTTGTCTGCCTGCCTCCTTTAATAAACGTCTTTACCTGCACCTGCTTCCGTATTCAACTCCCTTACGTCTCGGGACGTGACACTGAGACTCATTTAAACACAGAGCTTATGTTGAGGCAGATCCTGCTGGAAATTACAGCACCTCCAAAATGTATCACACTTCCAAAAGCGTTTTATGTGAAACCGCCACCTCTGCAGCTGGATGTTTAAAGTCTCATGCAGCAATGTTATCAAATCAAATAGTTTTAGGTTTAAATTCACCAAAAGTAAAATATAAAAAAGTTTTAAAAAATACTAATCTTACAGTATATTACAGATACCAAATATTGCTAATAGTAAATCAAGTCAAGACATGGCTTTTATTGTCATTTCAACCATATACAGCTGGTACAGTACACAGTGAATGAAATAACATTCCTCCAGGATGATGGTGCTGCATAAAACGACACACAAACCACATGAGACAAGGCAGAACTAAATAAGACCTACACGTTCTGCATAAAGTGCACGTGAAAATGTGTGCAAACAACACAAGACAGTACAGTACTACTACAACAGAACCATGGACACAGTAAGTGACAGTGTAGCACCGACCAGTACATAGTTCTAGTGTGGAAGTGTCGGATATAACAGGCAGTGCAAAAAGCAAAAAGAACCTGTCCTGTTAAACTGCTGTATGGTCTTGGGCATCGTGCTGCAGCTTTGTGTCAGGGTCTTGGCAATCTTCTTATAGCCTAGGCCATCTTTATGTAGAGCAACAATATAATAAAAAAATGCTGTACATGTACACAAAACATACCATGACATAGCATGTAGCAGATTATCTTATACCATATATGGACATAGCAGTTATTGCGGTAGCAGCCATGTAAAGGATATAATAGTGACAAGAAATTAAATATAATATTTTTATATAAGTTTGGAGCAAAAGTACACGTAATCAGTACAGAAATGTGCAAAAAATTTCAGAGGGAGTGGGATGGTGTTCAGTTAACCCTCTTACCCCGTATGGCCAAAAAACTGGCTTGCCCGTCTTTGATCTATTCCCATAAGGACAAAATACCGGCTTGGTCATCTATGCCAAATCCCCGTAAGGCCGATATAGAGGATTTACAGTGTAAACGTTATCCCCGTAAGGCCGGTGTACCGGCATTACTCTGCTATGATTCCTTACTTATTTAATTATTATTTTTTGACCCGGAAGGTTGATGACGTCATGACGTCACGACATGATTACGTTATTACGCCGGCATTACGATGAAGCTGATCCAAGCGTGAATATTGGTGTAATAGTAGAAGTGAACTAAAAATGTCAAAGCGAAAAGCTAATTGTGTTCCAGCTAAAGTTACACCTACAGTGAACACAGGTACATCTAAAACAGTGAAAAAAAAGAAAAAACATACACAGTTACACAGGCGAGAGCGAGGATTCTAGATAGTGACAGCAGTGAAAGTTCAGGCGATGTTGAAACCGAAACCGAAACTGATAGAGACGCAAACTCTCGTGATTCAGACCCTGATTCGTCTTCATCTTCAGCATCAACCAGTGCGACTGACACTGCAGGGGTCTGGAGTCATAACCTGACCATCTCTGTGCATTCGTGAAAACACTACCTGCTGGTCTGATTATCACCAGAAAGTTGACTTGGCACTAAAATGCATTTATTTATTTATTATTTACTTGAATTTATTCAAAGGCATTGACCACGCTGGTACTTCTAAATGAGTAGAAGGATTTTAGCGAGCATTTTTACGTAATTTCTCTAGTTAAGAATTGTGCTCTAAGTTTAGTAAATACACTGAATTGCTTCATTTTCAAAGTAATATTACACAAATACATTATTATAAGTTGTTTCAAGGCCTAAAAATGTTAAAATTAAAATGCTGATTTTGGCCCAGGAACTCAGGGTTGGCGTGCTGTTTCTCTGGGGAATATAGGGTTATGGGACATAATACTGTGGGAACTTAGGGGTAAGAGGGTTAAGTGTGTGTGTGTGTGTGTGTGTGGGTGTGTGAGTGTGTGTGTGAGTGTGTGTGCGCATGTGTGTGCATGTGTGTGTGTTTGTGTTCCAGACGGCAGTATGGTGAAGAGTTGATGTGAGGGGTGTGTGAGGTTATTCACAATGCTGGTGGCTTTGCGAATGTAGCCTGTGGTGTAAATGTCTATGCTGGGGGGAACAAAGACCCAGATGATCTCAGCTGTCCTCCCTATGTGCTACAGGGTCTTGCGATCTGATATGATCGCCATACCAGGCAGTGATGCAGCTGCTCAGGGCATTCTCAATGGTTCCTCTGTAGAACGTGGTGAGGATGAGGGGAAGGAGATGGGCTTCTCAGAAAGTAGAGACACTGCTGGTCTTTCTTGGTTATGGAGCTGGTGTTGAGGGACCAGGTGAGGTTCTCCGCCAGGTGAAGACCAAGGAATTTGGTGCTCTTGACGATCTCCACAGAGGCTGTCAATGTTCAGTGGAGAGTGGTCACTTTGTGCTCACCTGAAGTCAACACGTCATTCTGCGCCTCAAACCGGGTGTAGAAGTTGTTCAGCACATCTGGAAGGGAAGAATCACTGTCACAGGTGGGTGGTGTTGTCCTCCAGTTGCTGACAGCCTGAATGCCCTGTTACATGCGCCGCATGTCATCGCTATCTATGAAGTGACTGTAGCTTTTCAGGGTGTGTGCTTGTTTTGCCTCTCTGATTGACTGGGACAGTTTGACTTTTGCTGGGCCACCTGGTCACCTGCCCTGAATGTGGAGTCTTGAGTAGTCAGCATGCAGCTTTTGGTTGGAGCGTGTGGTAATGATCTTGGAGACAGTGACGTTATCAACGCACTTGCTGATGTAGCTGGTCACTGATGCCGTGTATTTCTCCAAGTTGGTGGAGTTGCTGTCAGTTGCAGCCTCCCTGAACATGTGCCAGTCAGTGTTCTCAAAGCAGTCCTGCAGAGATGGTTCTTGATGGCCAGGTTTTCACCTGCTTCAAAACCGGTTTGGAGCATCTAGTGCTGGGATTAGCATCACAGAGATGTGGGCAGAGTAGCCGAGGTGGGGGAAGGGCTCCACCTGGTACATGCCAGGGATGTTTGCGTAAACAATATCCAGCGCGCTCGCCCCTCTCATTGTAAAGTTCACATGTTGGTGGAAATTAGGGACCACTGATTTGAGATTCGCATGGTTGAAATCTCCAGCGGCGATAAACAGTCCATCAGGGTGTGTGTTCTGCAGTTCACTAATAAGCCCATACAGTTCACAGAGCACGTCCTTAGCATTAGCACTTGGGGGAATATTCACTCTGGTTATAAGAACAATGGCGAACTCCCATGGTAAATAAAATGGTCTGCGTCTAACAGTCATAAGCAGAAACTAGAAACTAGCACCAAGTTATTGCAACATTTAGTGTTGATGTAAACACACAAGCCACTACTGCAAGCCTTACCGCACAGAGCTGCATTTCTGTCTATAGCCTAGCCCATCTTTATGTAGAGCAACGATTCTTTTTTTCAGATCCTCAGATAGTTCAGATCGTTCAGATAGTTCAGATCCTCAGATAGTTCTTTGCCATGTTGAACTTCCAGTGACCAGTATGAGGGAGTGTGAGAGCAATAACACCAAATTTAACACAGCTGCTCCCCATTCACACCTGAAACCTTGTAACACTAACAAGTCACATGACACCGGGGAGGGAAAATGGCTAATTGGGCCCAATTTGGACATTTTCACTTGGGGTGTACTCACTTTTGTTGCCAGCAGTTTAGACATTAATGGCTGTGTGTTGAGTTATTTTGAGGGGACAGCAAATTTACACTGTTATACAAACTGTACACTCACTATTTTACATTGTATCAAAGTGTCATTTCTTCAATGTTGTCACATGAAAAGATATAATCAAATATTTACAAAAATGTGAGGGGTGTACTCACTTTTGTGAGATACTGTATGATACCCTAAGCATTACTCAGGAATCTGGATATGAATTTAACTAATTTGAAGTACTTTTTTGCTAACATACAGGCTTCTAGTATCCAGGAATTTCTATATGAAATTGTAAACTTAATCCTGAATCTACAATGGATAAAAGAAGTCTAAACACCCATGTTAATACATGGCAGGTTTGAAAATTTTTCCGTATTTTTCGCTAAATATTTCTGAATGTTTTTCACTTAATTTTTAAACATTGTAATTTCAAATTGAGGATAGAAAAATTTCTGACATGATTTTATCTTGGTTTATTTTTTTCTGACATCACGAATCCCTTTATATACAGGTTGGCTGTGCGTGACTTTCAGAAACCTAGCTCTTATATAAGCATCTCCTCTCAGCAGGCACTGATTTATTGTGTGTCACAATTAATGGCAATTATATTTCATTTATCCTTTACTTTACAATCATATCATGCTACAGAAGTACTCTGTATAGGTTGGCTGATGTTAGGATTTTAGCAGTTAGTTTTTGCCCACTCTGCAATTCAAGTGCTTGAAAGCCAAGTTATTAAAACACACGCTATTCTGCTCATAATGATTAATGACAATTACATTTTACTTATCCTGAATGACAATGTTACACAGGTACTCTGCTTGTTACAGGAGCTAGCACCATGGCTGACATCATCATTTTAGTATTTAGCTTATGTCCACTTGGGTATTAAAGTGCTTGAAAGAAAATTGGGGAAGTGCCGATTTATAAACGGGAGGCAGAGTTGTGGTAGGTGAGTGGTATGGATTGTACACCTGCAAAGAATTCTGTTAATGAAATGTGTGTTGCAGTGAGCTGTGGCAAGGATAAAGAGAAGAAAAAACTGCGCAGAGAGAGAGAGAGCTGGAGAGAGAGATAAGAGCTGCATGCATTTGTGTGCACACGTCAGTGAGAGAAATCGCTAAAAAAGCAAGTTGGAAAGTGAAAGTAGAATAAAAGCCACTCCATGGGCTCAACCCCAAGCCTGCCTCAATCCTCCTCATTTCCTCAAGTCCATTTCCAAGTCCATTTCCCCAGCTGCCACCCCAGCGGCCGATGCAGCCCTGCCACCCGCTGCCCTGGCCAAGATGGGCCTGCTGGACGACCTTGAGGACTTGATTGAGCTGTTTGAGCTTGTTGCAGCTACTCACTGGGGAAACGCAACTCTCAGCCCAGAAGCTGCCAGTCAGCTGGAGTACCTGATCCTAAAGCGAGCAATACTGTAACGGATTGGCCGGACCCTGAAACAACACTGCCAACACTTCCGCATGCTAGCATTCGGTGAAGTTGGCCACCCAGTTGCCTATGCCCAGAAGTTCATGGACCCTGCTGGAGGTGGTTACAGATGAGCACGATGCTAGAGAAATCATTGACTTCGTGGTACTGGAACAGTTCGTCGCACAACTTCCAGAAGGGTCAGTGGCATGGGTCCAGTGCCACCATTCCACATCACTCAGAGAGGTGGTCTGGCAGGCAAACCCTCTTTTCCTCTTTCTCCATCTCTTTCTCATGTTTCCACCTCTTCCCTTTTCCAATCCACCCCTAGTCCCCCTTCCCGGAAGCGGGGGCCCACTTCCCCTTTCTCTGTCTTCCTCTTCCCTGCAGGTGAGGGAATCCAGTCACACAATTGCAGAAGTGAAGCCTGGGCCTGTTTACTGGCACTGCAGGGAACCTGGGCACGTCCAGGACCAGTGCCCCATGATGGAGATAGGGACACTGTTCTGTATCCCTCATGTGCTGCTGATCGAGCTGGGGCATGAAGAGGGGAATGAAGCCCTTGATTAGTTGCATCAGATGTGCTTGAGACATCATCTGTTTTGCATATTTGTGCTGTTGTGAGGAATTCTTTTCAGGGGATTGAATAATTTTGAAACTGGAGAAATCATTATAAGTTGCATTTTCAGTTAAATTTGGGGAAAACATTTGAAGCGTTCATTGTGTTGAACTACTTCAATTGGTTTTGTTTGATTTGTTCATTGCAAACAGCTGAAAGTCTGTAAATTTTGACAATAGACCTGATTTGCAATGGGGGTTGAATTTTGATTGCAACTAATACACACACACACACACACACATATATATATATATACACACACACACACACACACATATATATATATATATTACATACACACACACACACATATATATTACATACACACACACACACACACATACATGGGTGGCTGTGACTCAGGTGGTAGAGCGGGTTGTCCACTAATCGTAGGGTTGGCGGTTCGATTCCCGGCCCACATGACTCCACATGCCGAAATGTCCTTGGGCAAGACATCAAGTTGCTCCCGATGGCAAGTTAGCACCTTGCATGGCAGCTCTGCTACCATTGGTGTGTGACTGTGTGTGAATGGGTGAATGAGTGTAAAGCGCTTTGGATAAAAGTGCTATATAAGTGCGCCATCTACCATATACATATATATACATATATATTATATACACACACATATATATGTATATATACACATACATACATAAAGCAAAATATGACTAATACATAATTTAGAGTGCCTCCGCTGCCCTGTCATTTATCTGTGTTTTCAGGTGAAAACAGAGATAGTGTTAGATAACTATCTAACACTATCTCTGTTTTCAGGTGAAAACATTACTATTACTAAGGTTTCATTACTAAGGTAATCACATTGAAATTTATATAGTGTTAGATAACTAACTAACACTATATAAATTTCAATGTGATTACCTCACCCGAGTCTGTAAGTGATTAAAAACCTATCTACTGGATTCATTATGAAAAGAAGGCCACCGAAACAATTCAAAGCTTACAGACTGCATCTACAGACCTGTCCAGGAGCAACATCGCTAATTCCATGTCCAGCTTCAGTCCTTCATCAGTAATAAAATAGTCCATTTTGGAAAAGAAATACCAGTGTTTACCCTGGTGTTATTTCATCTCATGTGTTTTTTTTTTCCTGAAGCATAGCATAATTTTTTTAAGACAAGAATTATGTGGCTGCACTGGGAGCTTACAAGCTTCAACCATGTAATCAACTTGTGCTGAGGCCATGGCTTAAACCGTTAAAAAAAAATAAATCATGTTCTGCATATTTTCCAAGGTTATTTCTACATGTAAGAAATATAAAAATATATTGCACCTTTAAACTAGGGCATTCATTAAATGTATCAAATGTTCATACTGTCAGTTGACAATATGTATCAAATGTTCTTGCTGATATGTCTGTATCACAAACAGACAATTAAGGTTTTACTCTCAAACACATGCAGTAATTACAATTTACCCAATACAGCAATACAGTCGGTTAGTTGTATGATAGACTGTGGTTAGGATTATGACCTCTGTGTGTGTGTGTGAGACAAATAGGCCAATGCTGAAGATTTAGGGTTAGGGTTAAACTCTCAGACAGTAATCTGAGCACAATATTAAAATGAGGACTCTCCAGCTGTGAGGTGGCAATGCTACCTGCTGTGCCAACTTGCTGGCAAAGTCCTTCATTATATGTTTACAATATACATTTTAACATTTCTACCATTTGAGACATGTCTTGAGTTATTTTTCTCCCCACACACTCTTACCTTTTGTTGTATTCCATGTTTTATACCACATTCTTTTCCAGACAAATGCAACTATGGATACTTACTAAAGTAATGTAAATAAAGAAACAACAAATGAAAGAAAGAAAATACAAAACAAAAATATATTAATTCCTTAAAATAGAAAAATAGCACTAGCTAACTCCTTTTTATCATTGCCAAACAAAACATGTACTATGCTGTTAAAGTAAACCAAAACTTTATTAATTTATTTTTTAAAAATGTAGTGAAAGGTTAATCTATAAAGTGAATGTGCCAACTTGCTATAATTCCATCCAACTCAAAATAAAGGCTATTGTTTACCATCTGAAGAGTCCTGTAGCACCAGACTTTCTAGCTCAGACCATTCTGTGTTAAGTCTCTTCATCAGCTTGTAAGCATTCACTGGATGAGCCAAAAACCCTTCAGGATCAGTAGTTGATGCAAGAGTTAGCACATCCAGCCTGTTTGCCCAGCTGTAAAAGATACAGGAATATCAACATAGCACAAAAATTTGATAAACATTTTTGTACATTAACACATACTATATGGCCAAACGTTTGTGGACACCTCACCATCACACCCATATGTGCTTTTTGGAAGACCTCCAACCACCCACAACCTTGGCAAACCATGTTTTCACTGAGCTTACTTTGTGCATTTGGACATTGTCATGCTGGAACATGTTTGGGCTTGGCCCCTTAGTTCCAGTGAAGGGAAATTATAATGCTTCAGCATATACTCTCATCCTATATTATTGTGTGCTTCCAACTTTGTGGCTACAGTTTGGGGAAGACACAAAAATGGGTGTGATGGCCAGATGTCCACAAATTTCTGGCCACATAGTGTACATTTTGGCCTAGCTATGAAAGTATTTTGCCACACATACATACATGTGTACAATATGTTTGAAAGCAAGAACAGAAACTTCCTTCAATATGTCTGCCTTGTGTAAGGGTGTACCTTTTCACAGCATCAAGCTTGGACTCCTCTGCTTTGATGTATTCCTTCAGGGAGTGAACCAAATCCCTCTCTGCAAAGATCAAGTCTGTCATTTGGCCTGAGGGTGAGATAAGAGTGGAAAAACATATGTCCAATACTTCAACACAATATTGACTTCCTAATTTGGTTGTACATCAGATGTTTGTTTTATAACATACTTGCAAAATTTGCATTTTGCAGACTGATACTACATCAATATGGCAAAGGCCAAAGATCCTTGAGAGTGTTGAGAGTTCTTATGATCCAAATGGTTAGATATTTTTTTATTAAAGTAATGCAGAGTCATGCCCTAGGTTTTTCTTTTAACTTACTGCAAGTCACATTACAAACCTGATACAGAAACTTGTCCATCCTGTGTATGACAATTTCATATTGGCATTAAGTAGTGACAACTGAAGTGTGGATTTTCAGAGGAAGAACAGTGCTGTGTTCTTCTATGGCCTCAAACCATGAAAGCACTGACTAATTATAGGGGTATACTAGATACAGCCGCAACACAAACAGCATTGTTCACATAATGGTCTGCATATTTTATGTACAGCTGGAAGAAAAGTGATGTCCACTAGACATAGGCTTATGCAATATTTATATTTTTCCTGCTCATGATTTACCATTAAAAATGTGATTAACATATGCATTTACTGTTAACTACACTCAGGTCCATAAGTATTTGGACAACGACACAATTTTTGTACTTTTGCCTCTGTACACCACCACATTGGATTTGAAATGAAGCAATCAAGATACAATTTAAGTATAGACTTATAGCTTTAATTCAAAGGGTTTATTTTACATAGTCAATCCATTTTCACAAACGTAATTAGACAAAATGACGATAATAAATAAAATAATTATTTTTAATAGTTGGATGCAAATCCTTTGCAGTCAATGTCCATCCATCCATCCATCCATTTTCTATACTGTTTATCCAACAGGGTCACGGGGAACCTGGAGCCTATCCCAGGGAGCATGGGGTACAAGACGGGGTACACCCTGGACAGGGTGGCAATCCATCTTAGGGCACAATCACATACACATTCACACACCCATTCATACACTATGGACACTTTGGACATGCCAATCAGCCTACCATGCATGTCTTTGGTCTGGGGAGGAAACGGGAGTACCCAGAGGAAACCCCCGCAGCACAGGGAGAACATGCAAACTCCGCTCACACAGGGCCGTTGCAGGAATTGAAATCCCATGGTGTGAGGCGAACGTGCTAACCACTAAGCCAGCGTGAACCCAATCCAACAACAACAAATGCTGAGTTTCCTCCCTTGAGATGCTTTGCCAGGCCTTCACTGCAGCCACCTTAAGCTGCTGCTTGTTTGTGGGTATTTCTGACTTCAGTTTGTCTCTAGTAAATTATAAGCATGCTCAATTGGGTTGAGGTCAGGTGAGTGACTTGGCCATTTAAGAGCATTCCATTATTTGCCTTAAAAAGCTGTTGGGATGCTTTCATCATATGTTTTGAGTCATTGTCCATCTGTACTGTTAAACTCGATCCTATCGGTTTTGATTAATTCTGAGCAAAAAGTATAGCTCTATGTTTTATAGATAATCTGGGATGCAATGGATCATGAGCTTTTCCTTTCCTTCTACAAACTCTTCTCTTCCCATCATTCTGGTACAAGGTAATCTTGGTTTCATCTGTCCAAGAAACTTGTTCCAAAACTGGGTAGTTTTTTTTTACATTTTATAGATGTTTTCTGGCCTTTTTGTTCAAGTATTACCAGTGGTTCTACAATTGCATCTTGATGTAAACCCTCGATATTTGCATTCATGAAGCCATCTCTTGATTGTAAGCTTTGACAATGATGCAGCTATCTCCACGAGAGTGTTCTTGACTTGGCTAGATGTTATGAAGGGGTTTTTCTTCTCCATGGAAAGTATTCTGCTATTATCTATGGTCTTGCAGGCCTTTTGGTGTTGCTGAGCTCACCAGTGCATTCATTCTTTTTAAGAATGTACCAAATTGTTGATTTGGCCGGTCCTAAAGGTTCTGCTATCTCTCTGATAGGTCTGTTTTGTTTTGTTTTTCAGCCTAATGATTGCCTCTTTCACTTGTATCAACACCTCTTTGGACTGCATATTGAGAGTTCCCATGAACAGCCACCAAATGCAAATGCAATACTTGGAATGAACTACAGACCTTTTATCTCCTTTTATCTCATGAAATACCAAGGCTACACCCGGCCATGAAACTGCTTATCGGTCAACTGTCCAATTACTTTTGAGCCTGTGAAAATGGAGGGACTATGTAAAAAAAAAACGTCTGTAATTCCTAAAAGGTTAAGGCAATATTTTGTTAAACCCCTTGATTTTTAGAGGAAGAGTGTTCTCCTGTGCCCTCAAACCATGAGTGCACTGACTAATTATGTGGTTATACTTGATGTGGGCATAGATACAGCAGCAACACAAGCAGAATTGTTCACATAATTGTCTGCATATTTTATTATTATTATTATTATTATTATTATTATTATTATTGTCTGCATATTATATAATGTACTGCTGGAAGAAAAGTGATATCCACTAGACACAGGTTTATGCAATATTGTCTTTTTCCCTGCTTATAATTTACCATTTAAAATTGTGATTTAAAAATGTCTAATTTCTAAAAAGTTCATGCAATATTTTTGTTAAACCCCTTGAATTAAAGCTGCAAGACCACATTCATCGTGACTGCTTAATTTCAAATCCATTGTGGTGGTGTACAGAGGCAAAATTACAAAAATTGTGTCATTGTCCAAATACTCATTGACCAGACTGTATACACGTATCTAATATTAGCTAAATTGAGCATACATTGATAGATTTTATTTAATATTAATGAATTTAAAACATTCTCCCTTTAACTTGACAGAAGGCAAGGACTCCCTGCAAGTCTACATGAGAACATGTAGGGAAGGTGGTGGGGCTTCCACAGGGTGTCAGTTAGGGCTGCACGATTATGGCCAAAATGATCATTCCGATTATTATGATCAGTATTGAGATCTCGATTATTTATCACGATTATTCATTGATTTTAGGGACAACATATTTTTATTGTACTTTCACATTTAAATAAACAGACTGCTGCTTTCACCTCCATGTTGTGCTACATTCCTGCTAATGTACAAATCTTTGCATCAAATTAGACTGATCCTTAAAGTGCATCATCTCGTAGAAGCAAAATATAAATAAAACTTTAAAAATCCCTTAAAATTTTACATTTCCTCAGTTTAAATATTTGATATGTTTTCTACGTTCTATTGTGAATAAAATATGATTTTATGAGATTTGAAAATCATTGCATTCTGTTTTTGTATCTTTTATATCTTTTATCATATCTTTTATATGTTGATGCTGACAGTTGTTGTGTCTCACATTTTTTTAAGAGGAAACCCCCATAGATGCCTTTTCTTTCAGCAGAGGGAAAGTTTGAAATTATGGCCCTGTGCCATACATGGGGTTTAAAAAAAAAAAAAAAGGTTGCTTGTGCTGCCATCCTTATGGAGGTCTGCAAATAGTGTCTCTGGACTTTCTGTCAGTCTCTTGTTTTTATAAACTTTTCATGAAGTTTCATTTGAAATATCTTTTGGGTAGTTCAGTGGAATGGCCTCCACACTTAGGCCTAGGGTTATGGGCCATTTGCAACTGTACTTGGGGTTGGGTGTGGGTAATTCCTGCTATTGTTTTGGCATGTAGGTCAGCTGGTCAGGTAGAGCTGAATCCTCATAGAGCATACAGTTGGGATAAATAAGTGGTGGAAAGCAAATATAATACTATTAATAATTACTTGAGACTCTTACTTGAGTAAGAGTAATAAAGTATACGATGAGAAGACTACTCAAGTTATTAGTTGCTTTGGATCTGATTAAAATCAGAGGAAAATCCTGAATTTCAGACTACATGGAGAACTCTGTGTCTGTGTGTATCCGCACATGCACGCTCTGACGCACTCGTTTCTTCCCCGTCTCCAGGACACTAAAAATGTGAGCAGTTGGTTTGTCAGACCACTGCAGCGCATCACACCTAATTGTACGTCATTTAAATTAATGATTAAAACTACATATATTCATTAATATTTAACAGTAACGGAGGAACAGCACCGAACGTACCAATTTCTGTGATTAAAAATGAACTTGAGTAAGAGTATAAGTATGGCCAGTTAACTATTAAAAGTATTTTTTGATTTCAAAAAAGTTACTGAAGTAAATGTAGCACGTTACTACCCACCTCTGAGTATCTGTGATAATCAGGATATGTAAATCATCTTATGAATATGCTCTTTCTGTAGCAACACATTTGGTAAATGTTGCTACATTTTTAAATTAATACATAAAATGTTTGAATATTTGGTTTAATTTTGATCGATTCACACAGTTCAGTACAATATAACTAAATTTAATCAAGTGGAACCGATGTACGAATTAAGTAAATTCAATGAGCTTTTTTTCCAGTGTGTGGACTTGTGTTCACTTTAAATCACTACTTAAATCATTTTTAATCTAAGAAAATAACAAAGTTTTCAATTGGCTATAAAGGAGAAGATGGAATTCATTCTACGGTGAACAAAAAACGCTAATTTAAAAAACATTAAACTGAGCTGATACACAAACCCTAGTCACTGGTATACTGAACCTGCATGCTAGCACTGAGCTATTCAAACACACAACAAACACACATTAATGTAGTTACCTATACTACGTGACTCAACCATGCTCACGCTTTAATTAAAGAAGGTTTATCATACGCATTGATGAGAAATGTAATATTTTTTATGTAAACCATACATAATATTTTTTTCTGAAATCTACCCGACCACACATTACATATTTTTCAGGCTCAACAACCTTTAATGTGCTCTGCTGCTTGTTGCTAAAACGGTTCTGAGAGCTTTTCACAGAACCATGGGTCAACAACAAGCAGGTGGGCTTCAGTGAAAGAAACAGTACCGTTTGGTTGGTAAAATAAGAATTTTGTATATAGTATATGTCCAGGCAGAACTACTGTATCTATTAGCAAGCCTTGTTTATTCAAATGAAACATGACTGCCCCTTACCGGTCCTGTATTTCCTGTGCCCGCAGCACGTGCGTGATACCACATGAAATCGTATTTAGAGTATCTGCACAGTTTTGTAACAACATAGTGTTCATGAGAAATGGGAAAAAAAAAAGAAAAAAAAACCACCCACATTTTTGCTTATAACAGTTCTTGTAAAATCATAAAACTGGTCTCGGTAGATTTCGGGGGACATATCAAGTTGAATTATATGACATTTTCTTAGATCGGCCATTTTATATGTCAGCCATTTCTGTATCATTACGAAAATAGGTGTGTGTCATCTGCACCATGCCATGAAGGTAAACAAAACGTTTCAAGACAGCACCACCTTGTGGTGTCCTTCCTGTCCGCTATTTTGAAATGTTTTTGAAAACCTACTTTCATCAAAAGCTTCTTGATAAACAAAAGATCATGTCGTAATTATGGTGAACACCTACTGTTCACAAGATATGAAAAACATATTTTTTTGCTTATAACTTCTGAGCAAGTTTGTCATAAAATCATGACCATGCTACACCATGGCATGCATTTATTATTATTATTTTCTCCCCCAAAAGTGTCTGCGAGTCAGAGACCGTAAGTTGTAGAGACACCAAACGTCACTACTTAAGCGCATTGACACTCGTCTGTCGGACGCTAAGTGGTGCTAAAATAAGCACTTTTGGGTTTTGGTTCATGACTGGAACCGTAAAGGCTAGAAGCAAAATTCTTTATTTCTCTGACTCCTTGAGCCATGCCCTACAAAATGTACCCCATTTTGAGTTTTTGGAAAAACCTACTTTTTAGGCAAGAGGACATTCTGAGGATGCACAACAAGTTGCATCAAATCTTGCTAATAGGGGGCACTAAAACTGAAAAACCACTATAATGATGAATTTTTGCTAATAACTCTGCATCCATGCTTGCTAGCATATAATTCTTGCTTAGTATGAATCCTTGCATCAAGTGCTACAAAATGTATATCATTTATTTTATATAAATTGAAAAAAATACTTTTTTCAACTCGTCTTAGGCCATTTGTCTGATTCACAAAAAAATAGGTATGTACCATCTCGAGATACTCCAGACAAACATTTATCAAAAGAATTTTGATTCATGGAATCTTTGTGGAGATATAGAACCATATATTTGTGGGTGTGGCAAATAATAATTAACTGGCTTAACTGGCAGATGTCCAAACTTCAAACAGTCTGAGAAAACTTGCCAAACTTCATGAATGTCTCATGTCCGGTGGGCTAACAGGAAGTACTATGTTATCAGCCATTTATCTCAATGTGAGTGACAGATGAGGGCTGAAATGCTAATATTGCCCACAAGAGGGAGCCACAGGACAATAAATCTTTTTAAGTCTAATCTATTTCCATCAGTTTCCGTCTTTTTACTCATGTCCTTAATTATCAGGCCTTTATACACATACACACACACACATATACATATATATAATATATATATATATATACATACACACATTATATTATATATATATATATATATATATATATATATATATATATATATATATATATATATACATACACACATTATATTATATTATATATACATATATATATATATATATATATGCATGCATGCATGCATGCATGCATGCCCTAAAACTGATCATGCAGAATAAACCGTAAGGCCTAGACTTGAAAATTTGAGGAATGGTAGTAGACCCCCAGTCTATAACTGGCAATAACTCTTGAACATTACTGAGTGTGACCAGTTGGTGGCACTAAAATAGGATAAAACATTAATTTCTCTCTAACTATGGAACACTTGGTCCAATTGACACGGAAATTTATGATTTATAATACACAATTGTATGTTTTGTTTCAGCGAAGCCAGAGGACAGAGGACAGACAGCAGCTTAGTAAAGTTGAGGATTGTGTAAAGGACATTAGACGTTGGATGCTAACTTCCTTTTACTTAATTCCGATAAGACAGAAGTACTTGTATTAGGACCACGTGTAGCTAGAAGTAAGCTTTCTGATCACATAGTTACTCTGGATGGTCTTTCCGTTTCGTCATGTGCAGCAGTAAAAGACCTTGGTGTGATTACTGACTCCAGCCTATCATTTGATGCTCATGTAGATAATATTACTAGGATAGCCTTCTTTCATCTCAGAAATCATGTAGTGACAATATATTTCTTATCTTAGAAATCTAAGATAAGAAATATATTGTCACTACATGATGCAGAAATATTAGTTATGCATTCGTCATCTCTAGACTAGATTACTGTAATGCCTTACTGTCTGGATGTTCTAGTAGGTGCATAAACAAACTCCAGTTAGTCCAGAATGCAGCTGCTAGAGTCCTAACTAGAACCAGAAGATACGACCATATGACCCCAATCTTATCAACACTGCACTGGCTCCCAGTGAAATCTCGCATTATTAAATACTATTATTAACTTATAAAGCACTAAATGGTCTCGCGCCACAGTATATAAGCGACTTTTTGGTTTTCTATGATCCGCAACGCCTACTTAGATCAAAAGATGCAGGCTATTTGACGGTACCTTGAATAGGGAAGGCTACAGCAGGCGGAAGAACTTTCTCTTATAGTGCCCCACAGTTATGGAACAGTCTTCCAATTACTGTTCGGGACTCAGACACAGTCTTAGTGTTTCAGTCTAGGCTTAAAACGTATTTGTTTACTCAAGCCTACCCTGACTAGACTTTCTGTTATGCTAAGCACAGTCCTAATAATCTTTTCTCTCCCTCTCTCCTTCTTGTCGAGCCACACACGATTTTATGGAGATACTAGAGATCCTGAAACTTTCTGCTCTCCGGACCTGCCTGATCCGTTTCGGATGTCCTACCTCTGCATGGAGCTCTCATCTACTCCAATTCCAGATTGCTGGGACTACGGCTGCTTCTAAGGCCACACAGACTTCATATAAAACCATAATGAACTTTTTCACACTATCTGTTGTTACCCAGATGAGGATGGGTTCCCTTCTGAGTCTGGTTCCTCTCAAGGTTTCTTCCTCTTAAGATCTTAGGGAGTTTTTCCTTGCCACCGTCGCCCCCGGCTTGCTCAGTTGGGATAAATTCGCACTTTTAATATCTGTATACCGTGTTTATATTTCTGTAAAGCTGCTTTGAGATCATGTCTATTGTAAAAAGCGCTATACAAATAAAATTGAATTGAAAATTTGGAATCATTGTCTTTGTCCAAGGTCCAATTGGTATTTATGTTTCTATGCACTTAAATGGTTTTACATACTGCAGTGTTTCATGCAAACACAAGTAATTCATACCATTTGAAAGATCTTTTGATTCTGAACAAGTTTGCCTCAAGAACCATTGGTGTCAGTTAAATATTTGAGATTACTATTTTTTTTTAAACTATTTTGCTAACTAGTCCTAGGTTGTTTCTTAACTAAATAAAACCAGGGCAGGACAATTGGGTGGACTTAGATCAATAATTATAAAAAATAATAATAATAATAATAAAAAGTTGAACTTTTGATTTACCATCGCAAGGCCACATCAAAACGTTTGAAGTGGTTGTGGCCACTTTTACTTAAATGGCTATAACTCTTGAACGGAATGAGATCTTTTCGCCAAACTTGTGATAGTTATATGTGGGTGCAATCTGAGGACACGGAAAAATTACTGTGTGACCAGTTGGTGGTGCTATAACAGGATAAAACATGAAATTGGTACTAAATATGGTACAACTGGTCCAATGAACTTGAAATATAAAAAAAATTGATTTGCAATATATCTCTTTAAATTATCTTGCTTTTTATTTGATTTCAGTGCTTATAGGATTGCACAATATTAAGTAACTTCTTTTTACAAATGTCCTTAAAGGTCCTAAAGTGCTCAAACCCTGATAATTGCTGCTTTCAGCTATATTTCTTCTTCTACTACTACTTCTTTTTCTTCTTCTTATTATTATTATTAGGCGTTCAAGCATGAACTGCTGAAACCTTATTGTTTTTGAAAGGATTATTATTATTATTATTATTATTATGCCCTAAAACTGATCGTGAAGACCCCACCGTAAGGCCTCGAGACTTGAAATTTTGAGAAATGGTAGTACTCCTCCATTCTAACACTGCCGCTAAGCTTCATCCTGTTCAGCCACACAGTCGATGGCCGTTAATTTTTGAACTGTTTTGAACCGTTCTTCAAAACATACGAAGTGGGCATGGCCACTTTTACTTAAATGTTTATTACCCTTAAACAGAATGAGATATTTTCACCAAAATTCCCACACTTATGTATGGACCCAATCTGAGGAAGTGTAAAAATTACTGAGTGTGACCAGTTGGTGTTGCTAGAACAGAAAAATGCATTTTTCCAACTGACTTGAAAATTTGCATGCAGTGTCTTTGTCAAAGGTGCAATCAATATTTGTAAGGACGGTCATGTATTTTGAAAAAACATGTCCACCATCAGCCAATTAAATTTCAGCAGCTATTAGACAAGGTTAACAAAGGCCAACTGGAACAAAACTTGGTGGACTTGCTTGACTCTTGGTTCCAGAGGTCTGTGAGAAATATTAAACTAATTGGCGACTCGGGGGGCACTAACAAGTTTTTCATGCACATAAATGGTTTTATATACCACAGAGTTTCACACAAACACATGTAATTCATACAGTTTAATGGAGCTCCTCATTCTGAACAACGTTTCTTCAAGAACCATTGGAGTCAGTCAAATTGTTCATGAAATATTTGTGATTAATTAAAAACAGACTTTTATGAACTCGTCCTAGGTTTTTCGATCAACCAAAATAAAACCAGTGCAGGACAATTGTTTGGACTCATTGTCACATTGTTTGCACATAGATTTTTTATCAAAAAAGTTGAACTGTTGATTCAGCACTGTGACGGCCTGCTTTTGAAGAGGGTGTGGCCACTTACTGAAATGGCTAGAGCTCTTGAACTGAATGAGATATTTACACCAAACTTGGCACACTTATGTATCAGGCTCAATTTGAGGTCAAACCCACAAAATAGCGAAGCTTGGCCACGTGGTGGTGTTATAACAGGACAAAACATAAAACAAGCACTAAATATGGAACCACTGGTCCAATCAACTTGAAATCTTGCATGACGTGTCTTTCTCCAAGGTTCCATTAAGTGTTGATGCCATAGATCACATTATTTGATTGACTATTACCAGTTTTTAAATGTTAATGGCATCTTCTCTAAGTTTAGCGTTCCACAAAGAAAAAGAAACACATTCCTTCAAAGGAAAAGAATTCTATGGACAGACACTGCTGTTATCAGACAGGAAATTTGCAAAACCCTTAACAAGCCTATATATACAGTTGCATTCAAAATTATTCAACTCCCATTGCAAATCAGGTTTATTGTCAAAATTTACAGACTTTCAGCTGTTTGCAATGAACAAATCAAACAAAAGCAATTGAAATATTTCAACACAACAAATGTTTCAAGTGGTTTCCCCAAATTCAACTGAAAATGCAACTTATAATGATTTCTCCCGTTTCAAAATTATTCAACCTCTTCATGACAAGCATCTTTAGTACTTAGTAAAGCACCCTTTTTCTGTTATGACTTGCTGAAAATAATATGCATAGCTTCTGGCAGTGTTCCTGAGGAATCTTAGCCCACTCCTCATGAGCAATGCCCTCCAAGTCAGTCATATTCTTGGGTTTGCATGCTGCAACCACCTTCTTCAAATCCCACCAGATTTTCCAGAGGGTGATGTGATGGCCCTGTAGAATCTTCCAGGACTTCTTCTGCAACTAAGCCTTGGTGGAATTGGAGGTAGGTCCAATTGGAAGGTTGGAAGTTGGAAGTTCCAATGATGCCCAAGCTTCAGCTTCCTCACAGATGGTACGACGTTTCTCCTAGGATTTCCTGATACTTCAATTAATCCACCATCTTGCCTTCTACACACTGCAGGTTTCCAGTGCCAGAGGATGCAAAGCAGCCCCAGAGCATCACCGAGCCACCACCTTGCTTGACTGTAGACAGTGTTCTTTCTTCATTCTTCTTCCTCTAGACATACCGCTGATCCATCGTGCTGAAAAGTTTTGTTTCATCGCTCCACAGAACAGAATCCCAAAACCTTTGTGGCTTATTTGTATTACTTTGAGCCGACTTCTCTTTAGCTTTTGGGTCAGTAGTGGTGTATGTTTTGGAGTTCTGGTATGGTTTCTGGTATGGAAACCTTCTGCATTTAGTATGTGCGTTACTGTAGTCACTTGAGGGTTTTTCACAACCTGCCTTCTCAGAAATCTAGTGGAGCCACTGATAGCTTCCTTTTTCTGCTCTGTCCACGTTATTTCAAAAATTTCTGCCCCAAGCCAGTTCAGGTATTTCATTTGTTCCAGCTGAACCACACCTGGTGCAACTAATGAAGCCCTTGATTAGTTGCTTCAGGTGTGCTTGAGACCTGTTTTGCATATTTGTGCTGGTGTGAGGGATTCTATTCAGGCAGTTGAATAATTTTGAAACTGGAGAAATCATTATAAGTTGCATTTTCAGTTGAATTTGGGGAAACCACTGGAAACAATCATTGTGTTGAACTATTTCAACTGCTTTTGTTTGATTTGTTCATTGCAAACAGCTGAAAGTCTGCATATATATATATATAATTATTATTATAATAAATATATATATATATATGTATATATACATATATTTATATATAATTATGTATAATTATATATATATATATATATATATATATATATATATATAATTATACATACACACACATACATATATACACACACATATATATACACACACATACAGTATCTCACAAAAGTGAGTATACCCTTCATATTTTTGTAAATATTTCGTGTGACAACACTGAAGAAATGACACTTTTCTACAATGTAAAGTAGTGAGTGTACAGCTTGTGTAAAAGTGTAAATTTGCTGTCCCCTCAAAATAACTCAATGCACAGCCATTAATGTCTAAACCGCTGTCAACAAAAGTGAGTACACCCCTAAGTAAAAATGTCCAAATTGGGCCCAAAGTGTCAATATTTTGTGTGGCCACCATTATTTTCCAGCACTGCCTTAACCCTCTTGGGCATGGGGTTCACCAGAGCTTCACAGGTTGCCACTGGAGTCCTCTTCAACTCCTCCATGACGACATCACGGAGCTGGTGGATGTTAGAGACCTTGTGCTCCTCCACCTTCCGTATGAGGATGACCCACAGATGCTCAATAGGGTTTAGGTCTGGAGACATGCTTGGTCAGTCCATCACTTTCACCCTCAGCTTCTTTAGCAAGGGAAAAGTCATTATCATGCTGGAATACAGCATCTCCCTCCACTGGCTTCCTGTAGCTGCCCGCATCAAATTCAAGACCTTGATGCTCACCTACAAGACCTTGTCAGGAACAGCACCCTCCTACCTCAACTCTCTCCTGAAGGCCTACGTTCCCTCACGGAATCTGCGATCGATTAGCGACCGACGTTTAGTAGGTCCCACTCAGCGTGGCACAAGGTCCCTTTCCAGAACCTTCACGCTGACTGTTCCTCAGTGGTGGAATGAATTTCCAATCTCAATCCGGACCGCAGAATGTCTCACCATCTTCAAAAAACAGCTAAAGACCCACCTCTTCCGTGAACACCTAACCAACTCATTAAAAATAAATAAATAAATAAATTTATATTTGCACTTTCCACCTCTACTCTGTGCACTTTGCTTCTTCTGGAACTCAATTAATGGATCTTGTATGGTAGCACTACTTGTATTGTTCTCTGCTTGATATATCGCTTTGCTTGTATTTTTCTTTTCTCATTTGTAAGTCACTTTGGATAAAGGCATCTGCTAAGTGAATAAATGTAAATGTAAATGTAATACTGCCTTGCGGCCCAGTCTCCGAAGGGAGGGGATCATGCTCTGCTTCAGTATGTCACAGTACATGTTGGCATTCATGGTTCCCTTAATGAACTGGAGCTCCCCAGTGCCGGCATCACTCATGCAGCCCCAGACCATGACACTACCACCACCATGCTTGACTGTAAGCAAGACACACTTGTCTTTGTACTCCTCACCTGGTTGCTGCCACACACGCTTGACACCATCTGAACCAAATAAGTTTATCTTTGTCTCATCAGACCACAGGACCTGGTTCCAGTAATCCATGTCCTTAGTCTGCTTGTCTTCAGGCTTTCTTGTGCATCATCTTTAGAAGAGGCTTCCTTCTGGGATGACAGCCATGCAGACCAATTTGATGCAGTGTGCGGCGTATGGTCTGAGCACTGACAGGCTGACCCCCCACCCCTTCAACCTCTGCAGCAATGCTGGCAGCACTCATACATCTATTTCCCAAAGACAACCTCTGGATATGACGCTGAGCATGGCACTCAACTTCTTTGGTCGACCATGGCGAGGCCTGTTTTGAGTGAAACCTGTCCTGTTAAACTGCTGTGTGGTCTTGGCCACCGTGCTGCAGCTCAGTGTCAGGGTCTTGGCAATCTTCTTATAGCCTAGGCCATCTTTATGTACAGCAACAATTTTTTTTCAGATCCTCAGAGAGTTCTTTGCCATGAGGTGCCATGTTGAACTTCCAGTGACCAGTATGAGGGAGTGTGAGAGCAATAACACCAAATTTAACACACCTGCTCCCCATTCACACCTGAGACCTTGTAACGCTAACTAGTCACATGACACCGGGGAGGGAAAATGGCTAATTGGGCCCAATTTAGACATTTTCACATTTTCACTTGTGTAACAAGCTGTACACTCACTACTACATTTTCACTTGTTACACAAGCTGTACACTCACTACTGTACATTGTAGCAAAGTGTCATTTCTGCAGTGCTGTCACATGAAAAGATATAATCAAATATTTACAAAAATATGAGGGGTGTACTCACTTTTGTGAGATACTGTATATATATATATATATATATATATATATATATATATATATATATATATATACATACAAAAATATATATATATAAATATATAATATATATAATATATATTATGTCTGAAAAGTTCAGACATAATTTATTTTGGTTTATCTTGGTTTTTCCTCACAAAAAAAGATTTATATATATATATATATATATATATATATATATATATATATATATATATATATATATATATATATATAAATCTTTTTTTGTGAGGAAAAACCAAGATAAACCAAAATAAATTATGTCTGAACTTTTCCCACCATGTGAAACTACAACTATCAGAAATGCAAGACAATTTCTTTTAGGAGATTACAAAAATTTACGAGCACAGTTGAAGTTTAGTGTTTTTTTGTTTTGTTTTTTTTTTAAGAGATGGTAGCGTTAATGTGCCACAATATAACACACAAGTAAGCATGAGAAAACTTGAGCTTGTCAATTATGACAGAATTTAGGAACATAGTGCGTGATCAATAATGGCGTTTGTGAGATCGGGAAGTTGAGAGAAGCAGATGATATTCAGTGTT